>NC_062191.1:10548915-10566415 GCF_912470025.1 Vespa velutina
GACGCCGGCGAAGCCGACGCCGACGACGACGATGACGACGGCGACGAGGAGGTCGACGAGTACGAAAACGAGGACGAGGACGAGGATGACGACGACAACGATGCCGTTGAATCCAGAGGAATAAAAGCCTCCGTGGGTTGGCAAATGCCCACGGCTCTCGAGAGTACCGTAATTACTGATGTTGGCAATTAAGGAGCGCACTTTGCGTTTCGCGCCTTCGTGTCGTCAATTAAGCCTCCCCGACTCACCCTCCTCTTTCTCCTCTTCCTCCAGTTATTCCTTTTGCTTCTCCTTTCTCTCTCTTTCTCTTCTTCTCTTTTTCGCTCTGCTTCCTTTCGTTTGTCTCTTTCCAATTCTAACGATGCATGTTCTTTCGTTTCCTTTCCCTCCTTGTTCCCCTCTCTTACCCGTTACCTTTCACTCCTCGAACTTCTTATTTCTACCTAAGATTCAAACATGATTTCTAAGTACTTATACTTCCGGGTTGTGTTTGGATCTAACGCACCTTCGATATACCTATCTAATTCTGCGTCAACACGCAACGCGAGGAACTGACGCGATGGAAAATATATCTTTCTTCGTCTTTTTCCACTCCTCGAAACGTAGCACGACGTTCGCTTTATTCGAAATCGTTCGAACCGAAATATCCTCCTCCCTCTTTTTCTCCTTCTACTCTACCTTCTCTTTATCCACTTTCTCTTCTTGAAAGCCTACAACAACCACGATCTTAAGCCATTCGAAGTTATCCCCGAAAGTTTGAAAAAGGCACACATCTACTATGTAACTATGTATATAGCGAATCGCATTTTTCGTATTATATCATTCTTCTTGTTTTATCTCTCTCTTAGTCGAAGAGTAAAGAAAACTAAATTCAATACCAAGATGAGATTCTCTCTCTCTCTCTCTCTCTCTCTCTCTCTCTCTCTCTCTCTCTCTCTCTCTCTCTCTTTCTCTCTTTTATTTCTCTTTATTCTTTTTTCCTTCAACCGACATCACCGTCACTTTTCGATCGTACTCTTTCCGAAAAGTTCGCACAGAATTCATCGCGTCGACCAAGCTCTGCTGCTTCCTTGCTTGCCTGATGCGGATAAAAGGGAAAAGCTTCGAGGAGAAAGGGGGAGGGGTGTAAAGGAAAGCTGTGAGATATAATGGATATAGATATGACCGAAGCAGACGGTTCTTTTTCTTCTCTTCTTCTTTTTCTTCTTCTTCTTCTTCTTCTTCTTCTTCATCCACTAACTATTTTCTATCCTTCTCTTCTACTTCATGCAGGAACCGAGGATCGATGAGAAGCAATTACCAGATTGAATTAATCGAATTAATCGACGTTCCTAGGCGCGCAATCGGTGACCCCCGTTTTCTGTCCTCGTCCCCGTCTTCACCCCTACCCCGGCCCTTCCATCTCCCACTTACTCCTTCTTTCTTATCTAACCTCGTGAACGACTAAGAGTAGGAAGGGCTCATGATATTGTTGGGATTTTCTGGAAAGCTAACCGAGACTCCAAACGACTTGAGATTCTTACGACGAGAACCTTTCTTATCGCTCCAGCCGCAGATTGGATTATTTTTTATGTACCAGGAAGAAAGGAAGGAAGGAAGGAAAGAAGAGAAGAAGGCTCTCTTCTTTTCTAACTCCCACGTACGAACAAACGAACGAACGTCTCTTGCGTTCAGAAAAACAAATAGTTAATAAAGCTAATGCGGGAAAAATAGTTAATAAAGGTAATGCGTATAATGTGTCAAGATTGATTAATGAACGCGTGACAAGTATCACGATCGTGATGGAAGAGATTTCATTAATTCTATCGATTACGACGATATTTTAATTAATATTATATTCTTGCGAACTTGCTTTTATCTTTTTGTTTGTTTTTTCTCTTTTTCTTTTTGTTTCTTTGTTTCCTTCTTTCTTCTTTTTTTTTTTTTTTTTTTTTGGTTTTTTCTATCTTGCTCTCCATTTATATTAAAGAGGAATAAGAAGAAGAAGGAGAAAAAAAGAAGAACCACGATTTACAAAGATCCCGTTCTCATTAATCAATCATGTAACTTTCGATCTTCTTCCGGTTCGATGCGAAATTTTGTAAACTTTACCATAACCAAGTTCAACCCCTCATGCCGACCGCCACCGCCACCGCCGCTACCGTCCCCCATCCCTAACCATCATTCATGGCAATTACGAAGTTCGAAGAGAGAAAACGTAACTCTTCTTCAAACGATTTAAGAAAATTTCGATTGGAACGCAAAATTTGTTGTTAAACTTGTACCGCACAAAACACTTCTTTCATTTTTTATACAAAGTCTCTTTCACTTCTTTTCACTCAAGTATATTCAACGATAAAAAGAGAGAAAAAAAAAAAGGAAAAAGAAAGAAAAGGAAAAAGAGAAAAAAAGGAAAATAAGATAAAGCAAAAAAGAAAAAGGAGAGAAATAAAAAGAACGAAACATTTCGATCAACAATTATTACTTTTGATCAAGATTAAGTTTCGTGTCTATGGAAGAAAAGATATACATATATATATATATATATATATATATATATATTGTACTTACATCATTTATACGAGAGAATGATCGATGTCAAGGAAAGAAAACCCCTTACCTTTTTTATCTTCTCTCGTGCAATTATAACTACGGTATGAAGGAGAAGGGTTCATAGACGTACCTTAGTTACAAGTACATACATAGATGGATACATACAACCGCAACGGGTCTCAAAGCAGAGGCAATTTCGAGAGTTGCAGGCTTTTGAGAGAAAGCATAGAGAGAGAGAGAGAGAGAGAGAGAGAGAGAGAGAGAGAGAGAGAGAGATCTCGGAGAAAAGAATTTAACGAAGAACTAACAGGAGTAAAAAAAAAGAAAAAAAAAAAAAAACAAGAAAAAAAAGAAAGAACGTAAAATAAGGAAACTTTTCAAATAAGATATTAACGTTGGTGACAAGTTATTAATTGAAAAGTTTGATCTAGGAAAGGGGCCCTACCTTACTCGTTATTAACATAATTCTCTTCCTCTCTCTTTCTCTTTTCTTTATTACAGTGCAATAAATTTGATCCTTCTTATATTTCTTTCTCTCTCTCTCTCTTTATCTCTATTTTCTATATACATGTATCATATCGCTTACTTAAATGTTATACTAATCGTACTAATTTATACATTAGAACGTATTACGTCGTATTAAATTCATTACACTCGATGAAACTCATACATGGAATTCGAGAAAGGTTAAATCCAGACGTGGTAGAACTCGAATTCTCCTTCGCGGTAATAATGATCGCTCGTTTTGCTAAGGTTACAAGGAAAATTAATAACCCGCGACGATCGAGGCCGATTAAAAGGACGTTTTTCTATGTCGACCTCTCTCTTTCTCTCCTCTCCTTTCCTCTCTTCACCTTTCCACCAATCCCCTTCCACTTCTTCCTCTTTCTCCTTCATCAACCACTCTTGTCCTCTCTCCCTATCCTCTACCCCTTATCCACCATAGACACACACACACACACACACACACACACTTCTACTTTCTCTCTCTCTCTCTCTCTCCCTTTCTCTCGAAAGCATTATTCTCGCGACGTCGTAATCCGTTAAAATCCGCTTCGCCCGGAAGAAGAATGATTTACATAAAACCTTTTACTGAAAACGAAGGAAAGCCGGAAGTAAGTACAAGCTATACTAAAGCGGCTAAAGCAACGAAATCGAGCGTCGACGAGTCGAGGTAATTACGAATAAAATATACATGTGTGTGTGTGTGTGTGTGTGTGTGTATGTGTGTAGATAGATATGTATGTATGTCTATATATATGTGTATATGTATATATGTATGTATGTATGTATGTATGTATGTATGTATGTATGTATGTATGTATGTATGTATGTATGTATGTATGTATATACGAAGGTGAAAACGAGAAAAGAAATAAAGAAAGTAAAGTTACGCAGTTTCACCATTTTTCTTGCTAATCCCGTTCGATAAGACGTATGAAAGAAAGAGAGAGAGAGAGAGAGAGGGAAAGAGAAAGGGAGAGAGAGAGAGAGAGAGAGATAAATAAATAGAGATAGAGAGTTTTCAACGAGCGTTTGCAGCAATTACGATCGAGCCGAAAGCTTTAGTTCGCATCAGTAGTGACATCGATCCTTCGTTACCACCCGTAGAAAATTCATTATCCACCGTGAACTCGCAAATCCACAATGCATTGGTATATAATGAAAAGTATATGTACATACTCAGAGATATATCCACACATATACACTTCGTGATAACAAACTATTGTCTGATAAACTCACGTTCAAGCGGTGTATTAACGCTCGCTCGTTACTAATTCCTTTCATCTCGTCGTGCGAGAGCCTACTAGCCAACGAATGCTTCGAGAATTCGATCGATCGATCGTTCGTTCGTTCGTTCGTTCGTTCGAGAGAGAGAGAGAGAGAGAGAGAGAGAAAGAAAGAGAGAGAGAGAGAGAGAGAGAGAGAGAAAGAGAGAAGAGAGAGAGAGAGAGAGAGAGAGAGAGAGAGTAAGAGAGAAGAGAGAGAGAAAACTGTTCAAGTTACGTTACGAGATTTTCCGATTAAATCGAACGTAATTTATGGTGGCTCTTAAGATAACGAAGGACTCTCCAGTTTTTTTTTCTTTTCCTTACTCCTTATCCTTTATTTTCTTTTTTTAATTTTACTTTTTTCTTCTTCTTTCTTTCCTTACGATCTTCCTTCCAGTAGTAGTGGAAGGTAGTCACGCAAGGGATCGGCTTAAAAGATTTCTTCTTCAACGGAAAGAAAGAGAGAAAGAAAAAAAAAGATAAAAAAGAAAAGAAAAATAAAAATAAATAAATGAAAAAAAAAGGAAAGGGCGAAAAAGAGAGAGAGAGAGAGAGTGAGAGAGAGAGAGAGAGAGAGAGAGAGAGAGAGAGAGTGAGTGAGTGAGAAAAAGAGAGATAAAAAATCCTCGATGCTCTCACTAACGGTGATGGTGACTACCTATTTGAAATCACGACGATGTACAATATCGACATAATTCCCTAGTGCATCGTGTCGCGAACGAGCGTCGAGTGAATTATGCAAATTAAGTGTATGCCACTGTACGAGACGAAGAAGGAGAGACAAATAGAGTGACTGAATGAATGAGAGAGAGAGAGAGAGAGAGAGAGAGAGAGGGAGAGAGAGAGAGATGTGACCATACTCGTGCCGTGAAAATGTTCGCGCGAAATAAGCGATTATTCGCGAATTAAGCTCGTAATTTATCGGCGAACAACCAACGACGCATACGTATCTATATATGTATCTATATATGTATCTATGTACGTGTCTATGTATGTATTAATGTATTAATGTATGTATGTATGTATTAATGTATGTATGTATGTATGTATGTACGTATGTATCTATCTATATAAATGCGAATGATCGTCGCCAGTTTATTTTCTCTTCTTCTCGTAACATCGAACCACGGACGACATATAGTTCTTTTTTCTTTTTCTTTTTCTTTTTCTTTTTCTTTCTTTCTTTTCCTTTTTTTTTTTTGTAACGCAATATCAATCGCGAGACAAATTGCATCCATATTATTAATTCACCGAGCAGAACGTTTTCATTAAGGTTCTTCTCGTCGGGAGAAATCAAATGAATTTGTAAAATTTCGTATATTATGTATACTTCCATAAAAAAGAAGAAGAAGGAAAAAAAGAAGAAAAAGTAGAAGAACAAATTTTCAATGATTTTTGCCAGTGAAATACATAGAGTAAAGTGGGTCTTTTTCTCTTTGATTTTATAAAAATTTGTATTTAAAGTGTCGCAGAATCGACGATTTCTGTGAATTCGATGGCTTTTTCGTTTACGCTTTAGTAGATATTCTCTCTCTCTCTCTCTCTCTCTCTCTCTCTCTCTCTTTCTTTGCTTTTCTATAAAAAGAAAGATCGAGATACGTAGTTGAGCCTGGGACACGTAGAACGAGTAACGTGAGAGAGGGTGAGAAAGTGGGAAAGAGTAAGTATGTATATATGCATGCACGTATGTGTGTACGTATATGTGTGTATTTACGTGTGTGTGAGAGAGAGAAACGGAAATCGGTAGACGCGTTCTCGCGATACGAGGGAGAATTACGGTTCAAAGTGATCGGGGAATCAGTCGATAAGGATACCCAGGAGGGGAAATTGGATAGCGGAGACTGACACGCGAGAGCTTCCCCAGGCCAAATTATGCAGATTGTCTCGAATTAGTGTACAAGATGCGCGCGATAACGTTAGCGCGTTCCACGTTACCGATATTAATGAAGATCCGATTCCTATCTTGGACACAGTGTATCCCATTTTAGCCAGTAGTAGCAGATTCGCTTTAATCAAATGCTTCGTTCTATTATTAACAGTCGATTTTCTTTTGATTATTTATATCTTCGATCCTCTTTTTCTTTATTTTATTTCACAATTTTTTTAATCCTCCTTTTTTCGTACTGTTTAAAATTACATTTTATGCTTTATATTATTTTCCTCCGTCTCGTTCGAATTTAATTGAATTCTTTACTAATTATCATATATACCTATACATATATACACACACACACACACACACACACACAAACACACATATATATTAACATACATTTTTACACCGACATTTCCTATTTATAGAAAATACGAATTGATGATATTTTTTATTTATAAAAAGTTTTTATTTATAACTAAAAAGAATTTTAAAAGAAAAGTATCGTATCAAAGATGATTTCATAATGCAATAGGCTAAGCGATTTCAATAAATACCTATTCTCTTTTATTTTTATTGAACTTAGATCGAACAGTTATAAAAACGATCTCCTCTCTATTCCTCCCTCCTCCTCCTCTCTCTCTCTCTCTCTCTCTCTCTCTCTCTCTCTCATTACATCTATCTGTCTATCTCGAAATAAAGTACGTTCTCGTATTTTCGAAGTGAAACTCCATCTTTCGGTGTTTACACATTTGTAAGGCTCACGTCGAAAGAGAAATTCGAGCAAAAGGAGCAAAGAACGAGGGTGGGAGGGGGCAATAAATCTTTTCGGTAAAGAACCTCGTGTAAAGTTCCGTCGCATGAAGTGAAAGAGGGAGAGAGGAGAAAGAGGGAGAGAGGAGAAAGAGGGGGGAGAGAAAGAGAGAGAGAGAGAGAGAGAGAAAGAGAAAGAGAAAAAAAGAGAGACAGACAGACAGACAGACAGACAGACAGATTGACTGAGACAGAGACATAGATACAGAGAGAAAGAGAGAGAAAGAGAGAGAAAGAGAGAGAAAAAGAGAGAGAAAGATTGCACGTAAGACAAGGGGTGAACATTTGAAATCCCGCCGATAACTCGACAATCCTCGACAGTATTCGTGAAAGTACCACTTGCATTCAATGTACCGAATCTAAGATTCCAAACGTGCGTCGTTTTCAAAAAACTTTCTTTTCTCTCTTCTTTCTATCTCCTTCTTCCTATGTCTCTGTAACTCTCTCTCACTCTCACTCTCTCTCTCTCTCTCTCTCTCTCTCTCTCTCTTTCTAGCTCTATTTTACTTCACGACAGAATCCAATCAATTCGGATCATATCAAATCCTTCATTACTCGTTTATTGGAATTGATTAGATGGTAAGAGAGAAAATTGAATGATAAATTTATAACAGGATATCAATCGTATATCTCATAAAGAAAACACTAACACGACACGTGAAAATTAAGAAAATGACGAAAGGACAATTTCTCTCTCTTCTCTCTCTCTCTCTCTCTCTCTCTCTCTCTTTCATTCTTTCTATTTATCTTTCATTTTTGAAGAGAAAAGAAGAAATCAAAGGGGAAACTGGTAGCAATTTCATGATGATCGATAATCGATACGATCTAACGTAATGATGGGAAACGATTGATCGATAATAATGATAAAAATAAAACTGATAGAGTAGATAAATTATCATTCCGTTGGATGTTTATTATCACGGTAATTGGCTCTCGTCTAAAGACGATTACACTTCAGAGTATATTATGTATGAGGAACGTGCGAAAAGAAGAGGTGGTCGGAAAAGCGCAACGTTAAATACGTGACGCGTTCCTTGTATGAAAAAAAGAGATAGAAATTTTACGACCGTAAAATTAATGGCAGAGATAATGATGGCACCACCGATCAAGCTGAAGATTCTTTCTAGAATCGGCATCCATTCTTTACCTCAATTTATTTCGCTAACTTTCAACTCTTCTTTTCTATCTTTTTTTTTTCTTTATTTCCTTCTTTACTTTCTGTTTTTCTTTTTTTCTTTCTGTGTTTCTATCTTTCCCTTTTATCCTTTGCTATTTCTATCGGATTGATTTTCTCTCGCAAAAAGATAAATCTACGAAAGTAAAGATTCCCACCGATTTTCGATTAATCGATCTTTAACGACGGTGGGTCTTATTAACGGAAAAAAAAATTCACTTAGGTAGTACTTTTCAATTAGAAGTTCGAACTTTTATCAAGCTCAACGAGGACCAATCCAAAGTGCGAACGCCCTTGCTAGCCCGCGCGTGGGAGCAAGAGAGAGAGAGAGAGAGAGAGAGAGAGAGAGATAAAGTTTAGTAGTTTAAGTACGATCCTCTATTTATAAGTAAAATTAATTTTCTAATGAGTTCAACGATATCGAACATTAAAGTTACCGCAGGAAGATATAGTTACCTATTTATATTTCGAGTTTCTACTCAATGTAGAATTAGAGAGATAGTTTAGATAGAGAGAGAGAGAGAGAGAGAGAGAGAGAGAGAGAGAGAGAGAGAGAGATTATGATGTGATTCGTTACAAGCCACAGATATCATCGTAATTAGTCAACTCGATGCAGACGTTAGTTTCGTAGTTCGCGAGTGCAAACCAGGTGGAACAAAATTGCGTAGCTTTGCGTTGAAATAAGTATCGAAACGGATTTAGGGGCGTGTGTCGTATTCTAACGAGCAACTCCGATTACAGGATACGCTTCGCCGTTACGAGAAATATATTGTACCGGATGCGGTAGGATACAGACGAGCGGAGCAAATTTACGTAAGTTCCATCCATTGCGAATGTATATTTCAAACCTCTATAGAAAATCATTTAATTTTAGCGATTTTATTTTCTCTCCTTTTTGATGACAAATTATTAGCTACTTGAAAACAAAAGATGGATTATCGAATTTATTAACTTTTCGTTGGAATATATAATATACTTATGTACGTAGATTCTTAATTGCTAATAATTTTCATTTCGATTAAAAATTATTAGAATAATTAATTATACAGTTTTTTTAACGAATATTTAGAACATCTTCTCCTGCTTTTAACAATTTTATTTTCTCTTCTTCTTAATGAAAAATTATTGGCTACTTGAAAAAATATATCAATTACCAAATTTATAAAATTTTCGTCACGATATATGAATATATTACTTAATAATTTCATTCGATCATATCATTCGATATGTTCTTATCATTCGATTACTAATAATTTTCGTTTCAATTAAAAAATATGAAAATAATTGTTTCATTTTTTTAAACAAATATATAATAAAAAAAGAATCTCTTGTTGTTAGGAATTTTATTTTTTCCTTTTTTTAATGAGAAATTATTGCTTGCTAAAAAAAAAAGGAGATCAATCACATTTTTTTATCTTTTAGGATTTATTATCTTTAGAATGGAATATATGTGTGTATGTGTGTGTATAGGTTTTTGATTGCTAATTATTTTCGTTTTAATCAAAAATCATCAAAGTAATTATCTCATTTCTTTAACGTTTAGAAAACAAACGTTTAGAAAATCTTTTCTTACTCTTAACAATTTTTATTTTCTCTCCTTTTTAATGAAAAATTATTGTCTAGTTAAAAAAAGAGATTGATCTTATTTATGTATATATATACACGCATATATATATATATATATATATATGTATATAAGTAAATATGTAAATCCTTAATTGCTAATAGTTTTCGTTTCGATCTACGACTATGGTACCCAGTTACCTCCTCTTTCTTCTAACCTCCTCGTATTTTTACGAAGCTACCTACGATGAGAAAAACCTTTCTAATAATGCATCACGACGTTTCTAAACCGACCTACTTTTTCTACCTACTCAGTTGACTTTTTCAAACGAAGGCTTTGAAAATCCCTTAAAAAGCCGTAAGTGCAGTTCGCTCAAAGCCGTACTTACTTACTCGTAACGAAAAGTTTCTCCTAGATTTATGTTTTTTTCTTTTTTATTTTTCTGTACTTCTTTCTTATTTTTTTTTTCTTTTCTTCTTTTTGTTTTATTCCTTTTTTTTTTTACACGGTAAATTACCCAGATGCGTTGAGAAAAGATTCTTTATACATTTTCCAGTGAGTAAAATGATTTACTATCTAACGAAGATTGTTGCCATTGTATCTGAAATTAAAACGTTCGAGCTTGTTTGCGTACGTAACTTCTTAAAATTATTTTCAAAATGCTACGACTCTAGAAATAAAATATCGAGTTACATATACTCTCGAGTTATATATATAATATATAATATAAAAATATTGCACACACACACACACACACACACACACACACTATATATATATATATAGTATACGAGATCGATGGGAGTATTCGTCGAAGAGCTACGGAAACATACATAAACATCGATCGATGCAAATCGTCGAAAGTTTTGTCGGTTGGCTCGACGAGGCGTATTTTCCATCAGGAGGAGAAAAGTGAATAGGAGGAAGAAGGAAAGTCAATGGTAGAAAGTACAAGGGGTTTCTAATAGTCGAACAGGAACAATGCCCATTATTCGAAGAACATAAAATGGCAAACCTGTACCTCTGTCAAACTACATTGAACTTTTCTCGATGGGTGGCATTGTGCCCATAGTTACCCGTTCGAGCATTGTTATACAAATTACAAGAACGTCATTTTCTTTCTTTTCGTCCTTTTCTATTTATCTATCTATCTTTGACTCACTAACTCAAAAACATTGATTTATTGCACTATTCATTATCAATTAAAAAGAGTATAAACGTTATTTACTTTTTACGATCGGAATTATTCTTGTCGTTTCTTTTCAACTGGTCAGCACTAAGTTGTTCACTTTTGTTCAATATCGTAAAGTCAGACGAAAAGTTAGAAGAAAATTCTGCTGTTTGGATTTAAGAAATAAATCTTAAAGTAAACTGTACTTTTATCTAATCTCTATCGTTTTCAAATACCAAAAATATTATACATTCATATTATACATGTACATACATGTATACAAAAATATTATATATATATATATATATATATATATATATATATATATACGCAGGATATTCCAGTAGTAGTAATATAACCGAGCAGAGAATGATTTCTCGTGAAGAAAATAAGTCGTAAATGTAGAATACAGTTTTTGCGTATGAAGCTTTGTTTTCAAGAAAAACATCTTTCATTAGAACAAAATTTATTGTCAAATCAGATTCGATATAAGATTTCTAAGAGGCTAATAAATACGATGATATATAAGGAAAACACGATAGCTTACATTGTATCTATTTTTAAAAAAGCAAAAAATAAAAAAAAAAAAAACAAAAATCAAATCGAAAATCGAATGAATACTTTGATTATAACATATTTATTGGTTATCAGGTGTTATAAGAAAATTTTCATTACGATAAGAACGATTACGATATATGTATATTGTACGAAACTCTCGTATAGGCACATTATCCCAACGATTTGGACGATCAATCGGATCGCGAGAGAAGGAGATGTAGGGGAATTACGGTGATAAAGAAGGGAAAGGGCGCGTTCTCGAGAGGCCAAAAGCGATCGCTAAGTCGATAAAACACACACACACACACATACACACACACACATTCTCTATCTTTCTCTTTATTCCTCTCTCTCTTTCTCTCTCTCTCTCTCTCTCTCTCTCGCTCTTTCTTCCTCTCTCTTTCAATGTATAGGTACGCGTACTTCGATTCGGACCAGCTAATAAGAAATAAATTTGCCGGGAGAGAAGTTCTCGCCATGGCGGAAAGTGCCTTCGATAAATTTACGTAATTGGTAACCGTAGTGTAGACAGTTTCCCTAGTTAAGAGGAGAGTTTTAATCGATGAGACCAACCCACGATATCCTTATCCACTTACACAGGAAAGCACTTGTGTGTATATAAGTGTGTGTATGTGTGTGTGTGTGTATGTCTGTGTACGATGATATCCTGAACGTCCTTCGAAGCAAAAGAGATAGTAAAAGAGATAGATAGATAGAGAGAGAGAGAAAAGTAATCGATCTCTTAGACTTATCTATCACGAAAGTCGATGTGTCCCCTTTCATCTCAGAAATTCGATCTACTCGATCTTTGAAAAATCTCGAAAATCAGTCGTAAGATTTTGGCCCGTATAGTATGCTTTCTGAAAGCAAGCTTCTGCTGGTAGAAAGGACGATTTCATATGTTCTCTCTTTCTCTCTTCTCTCCCTCTCTCTCCCTCTCTTTCTCTCTCTCTCTCTCTCTCTCTCTCTCTATCTATCTATCTCGTTCTTTTTCTTTCTTCTTTCCTCTTTCTCTCTTTTCACTCCTTTCCTTTTTTTCAAATTTACGGAAGCACAAAACTCCTATGGTCCCTGCAAACGATCGTAGGATCCAAGCACAAACCCAACTCCCACCGAAACTGTAATATCTTTTCTTAGGAAGCAGCTACCCTCCTTCGACATTACTAGCAACGGCAGCCTTTCGAAATGAGAGCGAGAGAGAGGGAGAGAGAGGGAGAGAGAGAGAGAGAGAGAGAGAGAAAACCTGTTCTCCTAGCGGCACGGAAACATGGGTTTATTTACGAACTGTGCGGTGAAACGCCTCCGTTCGACAATGAAGAGAACACGAAGTTTATGGTGCCATTTCTTTCTTCAGTTTCCAAACCCGCACTACCTCTAGCATCGGTTCCAGCAATACTACCAACATTTCTCACCCAACTTGATGTAGAAGGACCAGACTCTGTGCGAGCGATAAAATGAGAGAAAAAAGCGAATAAGGATAAGTCGTTCGGAAATGAGACGGGACGATGAAAGCCAGAGGCGTCTGATTCTTTCTACCGACGTGTGTACCCAAAGATAGATAGATGGATGGATGGATAGATAGATAGATAGGATACTATAGATGCCTTTAAGGAATGGAAAGAGAGAGAGAGAGAGAGAGAGAGAGAGAGAGAAAGAGAGGAGCTTTAAGAAAGGATCGAAAAGAGGAAATAAACTCAGAGAGTGAGAATCTTCCCTTTCTCTTTCTCTCTTTCTCTTTTTCAAGACGTTCGATATTCGAACGAAAAGCTTTGTACTTACTTTTC
This sequence comes from Vespa velutina, assembly GCF_912470025.1. NCBI lineage: Eukaryota > Metazoa > Arthropoda > Insecta > Hymenoptera > Vespidae > Vespa > Vespa velutina. Next base: position 10,562,157 of record NC_062191.1, read on the forward strand.
TAAAGATTCACTCACATACAGAGCCACAAATACATATATGCGTACGTAACGTATGTATACTATATATATACGCATACAAACACACTCGCAGACAAATATCTCTTTCTCTCTTTTTTTTATCTACGAGAAGAGTTGCTCAAATCGTCTTCGGATTTCTCGAAGCTACGTGTCAATATCAGCGTGCCATTTCAAATCATGTGCGGCATATCGCGTGTCTCCCTTTCTCTTCGATCTTGTTGGAACTAGATGAAATAGAGATAGATAGATAGATGGATAGATAGATAGAGATAGAGAGAGAAGGAGAGAGAAAGAGAGAGAGAAAGAGAGAGCGAATGAACGAACGATCGATGTGAGAAAGTTCGATAAACGATTCTAACATAAAGATTCTTTCACGCTATGTGGAAAATATTTCTAACGTCATTTAAGTGTTTCCAGCATAAGAAAAGAAGCCACGACGGAGATTTTCGAGATTCGAGCACGGAAAAATGTAACCGCAGGGTGGAAGGTGCGAAGGGGAGTAAGAACCGTCGAGAGATAGGATCTCCTGGCATTTGTCTGGCTAAGGTCGGTGACAAAGATTTAATGAAACCGTGCCGCCCCCGTCTCACTCTCTCTTTCTCTCTTTCTCTCAGACATATATACACACACACACACACACACATATACATACACTTTTCTTTGCGATCTGAACCTCCTCGATTTTCGTCCGTAATTTCCTCTGCCCTTCTCTTTCTCGAATCCATTTCTACGAAAATGCTTCTTCTTTCTCCTCCTACATCTTGTTCAATTAAACGAGTAAATAAATGACCGAACGCAAAATCGTTAGATATATTTTAATTAATATCCAGCGGATATCCAGCGAATATTAATTAAAACATATGAATGGATCTAACGAAAAAGGAAAGAAAAGAATGAGAAAAGAGAAATTAATACACTGTTTCCATGTCTCGATTGAAAACGAATATTAACAATCATAAATGATAATTTTCAGAAGAAGCGTTGAGCAATAAACAACATCAAAATTGATGCATCGTAAACTCATGATTTTCCGAATAGATCGTGAGTGCATCAATAGCCCCAAATCCTCTTTTTCATCCGTCTCTCCTTCTATCTCTCTTTCTATCCAAGGAGATTTCAAATTCTTGGTAATTGGCTAGAATAAGACGAGAATGATTATCTTTGAACACGTGTCCGTTCTTGTTCAACTTCTTAGGTGAGTAGTCTCACGAAACTCCTCGAGAACTAAAGCTCTTTTAGATAGGGAACGTCTATCTATCTATCCTCGTATTCTCACAAGTATAGTAACGCAAGACTCACGTTTAATTTCCTCTCGTCACCGGACCAACCGTGGAACAGACCATCGAAGGAGAAGGAAGACGAAGAGAAGGAAGTGATGGTGGTATTGGTAGAGGAATAGGAGGAAGAGGAGAAGGAGAAGGAGAAGGAGGAGGAGAAGGAGGAGGAGGAGGAAAATGTAGAGGAGGAGGTAAAGGAGAAAGAGGAGAAAGAGAAGGAGAAGGAGATAAAGCAGGAAGAAGAGAAAGAGAAGAAGAGAGAGGAAGAACAGAGGCACCGTTTATCATGCCACGGTAGACGTGCGAACGTGTTCATGTCAAAGGAGCACGCGCACAGGACACAACGATGACTACACACACGTGCACAAAACACACGAACACACGAATAGCCAACCACCGTCATAACGTTGATCCGGATCGTTCCCGTAACCATCCCTATCGCGTTATAACGCTCGCATAATCTCCTTTGAGCTCACAGGATTTCGTACGGACTCGCGGAAAGTAGACTTTCGAGCGCGAAATCGCCCAGCATCCCGTTAACGAAATCTTTGCGACAACGATCGATATTCATCACCATGCTTCCTATGCCTTTATACGTATACAGGTGGTTCACGTTTCACGAATTTTCATCGGTACTATATCTAAACTATCTCTAACGACAATTTGTGAATAATTATTTCCTACATAAAGGAATATGTTTATCGTGTTACGTGCATATAGAAAATTTCGTAAGAAAACTTGCAAAGTCCAAAATTATCTGTATATAAGTTTTAATAGGGCACAAAATTAAAATGTATCATTAAAAAAAAAAAAAAAAAAAAAAAAAAAAAAAAAAAAAAAAGAACGAAGAAAAAAGAAAAGAAAAAGAAAATTTAAAAAGACTACTCAAAAATGTATTCATAAAGACTCGTACTCGACATATTCACGAAATTGATTCATTTTTATAATAATATATCAATTTTGTATGATCTTCAATAAAATACACAATTAAATTGTATCATTAAATTAAAAAAAAAAAACAAAAAAAAACAAAAACAAAAAAAAAAGAAAAGAAAAAAAAAATTTTTAAATATCTCGTATTCGATATACACAAAATTAATACGTTTTTATAATACTATATCAATTTCGTAAGAAAATTCATAAAATTGAAAAGAATTTATATATTATATAACCTTCAATAAGGTACAAAATTAAAACGTATCATTAAATAATTAAAATAAAAAAAAAAAAATTTACAAAGCTTTGATCAAAAATATCTCGTACTCGATATATATCCATGAAATAATTACATTTTTGTAATACTATATCAATTTTATAAAAAAATTCGCAAAACTAAAATAATTATAAACTTAAAATAAATAAATAAATATATATATATATATATATATATATATATATATATATTTATATATAAAATCTTTAATAATACACAAAATTAAAATTAAATTATTAAAACAAAAAAGGAAAAATTACAAAGACTTGGTCAAATATATCTTATTTTAATATATGCAGAAAATAAATATTATACATATATATCTTTAATTTATATAGTTATACTGATATGTTTTAATACATATATACATACATACATACATAGTAGACAAATAGCACGAACTTTATGGACAATTCAATACTTAGCTATATAATTTGATTTACCATGCATAATCATATTTTCCATAGACGATCTCCGAAACGTAGAATATTACCTACCGTTTTCAAAAGCAGACGTCAAGAGCGGACTTATTTCAATCATATTCGAGTACACGAGAAACTTGCTTGCTTCTCTTCGATTTCGCAAAATCGCTCGGTGAGTTAAGCTTCTTTGGTAGCTTTTGTCGTAACAAGTCGTTTCTCTCTCTCTCCCTCTCTCTCTTTTCTCTCTTTTACTACTATTTGCGGTCTACCTCTTTTACTGTTGCTGATCATCAAAGAACATGGATTTACGTGGAAAAACGACCTTCCTTTCTTACGATTCGAACCTTTAAACTCGGTCGCGAATTCGAACCAAGACGATACGTATCCGTGTGTTTGTTACTTATCTTCTTCCCGCCCCCCCCCCATCTTCCCCACCTTCCCACCCAATCTCCTCTCTTGCACCTCCTCCTTCTCCTCCTCATTTTCTTCTTCTTTTACTTCTACTCCTTTCCTATTCTATTTTCTCATTTTATTTTATTTTATTTTATTTTATTTTATTTTATTTTATTTTATTTTATTTTATTTTATTTTATTTTATTTTATTTTATCCTTTGGTACCGATCGAAAGCTCGATAAAATGTTTCTCCCTCGAGAAAATAGAACCTTTGTGAATCTCTCACGAAGCGTGTATTAACTTTGCATCGTTCCTCTCGGTATATCTTTCTTTTTCTCTGGTATTCTTTATATTTATTTTTATTGAACTCGCATCGGACTCGTTATCGGCCTCTAAACTACGATCTCACGGACGGCTCTTTGTTCTGAAACGTTCAACGCTCAGCAAAACACTCGACACTATCTCGATATGCACCTTTCCTTTCCTTTCTTTTCTTTTTATATCGCGTTGCCTGCTTATTTCACGCCGAAAAAAATGTATTAATTATAGGTTATATATATATATATATATATATCTAGGAGAAAAATTTAATTTTTAAATAATTACTAATTTAATTAAAAGAAATATATGGATAGATAGATAAATAGATAGATAGGGATGTGTATAATAAATTTAAGAGACAATTTAAGAGATAAACGACCATTTCATTCGAAATCCTACCATCGAGTGTTGTCATTTATTTTGATTTCGACGTTATAACATCCGTCTTTCTCTAGCGTTTATTTGTTGTTTGCTTAATTTAGCTCACATCTCTGTTTTTCTCATTCTCTCCTTCACTCCGCTATATCCGTTCTCTTATTTATTCCTACGTACATTTAACGTATATTCATCTTTTATTTATATTAAATGTGTATTTACTTAAATACTTTTTATCC
>NC_062191.1:10568915-10591415 GCF_912470025.1 Vespa velutina
TTGTATCTATATAATAAAATATAGAATGGAAGTTGTGAAATTCTGATTACGTATTCATATGATATTTAAGAAAAAAAAAGAACGAAAAACAATGCTAGGACGGAGACAAACTATTCAGACAAAATATTTCGAGAATCATTCGTAACGTACCTACATGCATACGTATGTATCTCTCTAAGTCGTATTTTCGGGGCTATTATCACGAAAAGGGGAATAGTCAGAGTCTCGGAACACGTGGTACCAACTCGCAAATGAATTATTTTAACGTCTCTCCAAGCGTTACTATTACCATTGGTAGTAGCTTCGAGTATTTCGAAACTAACTACGAAACAGAATGTTCGTATGGATGGTGCGCCACCGAGGGAGTCCTACAATTATTTGGGGTTAAAGGGCGACGCTGATATATCGAGAGTTCTATCTCTATCTATCTATCTATTTCTCTCTCTCTCTCTCTCTCTCCCTCGCTCTCTCTCTTTCTCGCCCTCTATCTATCTCCATCTTTCTTATTCTCTTACTCTCTTACCGTAGAAGAAACTGTCACCCACAGTCAGCAGGAGTCATCTCGCGGTAGACGTATCACCACTCCCTACGAGGATGCACAAGCGTTCACGTAAACAGCAACAACAACAACAACAACAACAACAACAACAACAAGAGCAGTGTATCTTCGCTTTAACGTTTATCCGAACTTATTGCGGACGTTGCGTTCTCGTCGAGTTTCTAGTCTGTATAAGTTCTAAGTGTGCGCGCGCACAAGTGCACGTTTCAAGTGCATGTACATACCTAGTGTAACCAAAGACAGAATCAACAATGACACCAACGTAAACTTATTTCTTGCGTCTTAGATCTAAAATGGTGTAAACAACAGTGCGGATGTCTTCCGCGACAATCGGACCTACTCCTTCGTTTTCTTCTTGTGATCACCATAAGGATAATCCTTTCGTTAGTGATTCTCATCTGATAGAAATGATTAAAGATGGATATCCATCTCTCGTTCGTTCGTCTTCCGTATATCGATGCTTTTCTACACATTCGATATTATCGACGAACTATCGACATTATCCGAGGCTATAAATCGTCCCGTACTCGAATACCGTTATTGCATTATGTATGTTGAGAAGACTCGGTAATTATCTACCATCGATCTTCGATAATCTATCAACACGTTAGTTCTCTCTTCATCCGTCAATTGTATGAAACTGGTTAAGTGTTTAATCGATAATTAATCAAACGCTGCCATAATAATATAAATGTTTATATATATATATATATATATATTGTGTTAAATAAGTCATTTTAGATGTATGTAAAAATCATGTAGTTAATTAAGAAAATTTAAAAATCACCCGGTATTGATGTAATCGACGGGAAAAAATAAAAAAAAAATGTTGACGATAAGAAAAATCAGAGTTATCGCGATAACGATAGGGCTGCTTTAAATTTTGATTATCAAGGAAATTTATCTCGACCTTCCCATCTAATTCAGTTTACATGGGCCGCTTATTCTCTACGTCCCGTTTCTTAAGGGTTGTTCACCGATAACGATAACCGTCAGCCAAAATACTTGGTTGATCGTCACGCCTAGAGAACGGCCGAACGATCTTGTTTAAGCCACTTGCAAGCCCTTTGACCGAGCGTAAGACCGCTCGGCGGCTGACTGAATTATGTAGCTCATCAAAGGCAGGTGATAATTCGGGAGCAACGAGTACTAAAGGCGTGCCATTAAGCGCTCGCGTAACTTTTCAGGGCTGGATGAAAGGGGCCGATGCTGAATTGGCAGCCCCCAACACGATTCAAAGTTGACCCCGTGCGGTTTCTGCCCAAAGTACTTACATAGGTGTATATCTACCAACACAAATTATCAACAACGAAATCTCGAACACTTTTTTTCATTCCTCCTCTTCTACTCCAATTGTCAATTCATTATTAAAATAATAAATAAATCGTTGATATACTAATTATATATTATTATAATTATTGTATATACATATACTAATTGATATAATAATTGATTATAAATCGAGGGCCAGTTAAATATCTATAAATGAGTAAATTGTTAGAAACAATAGAAAAGAAAAATGTATTAAGAAAAGTTTCATGATTTTATGTAATATTTTAACAGTACGAAGTAAAACATCCGACTTTCAGTTACGTCGTAAGTTTATTCATTTTTAATTCGTTTTTTTTTTTTTCGTTTTCTCCTTTTTCATGAAACGACCTATATTTTTCTTTGTTTAATTAATTAGATATTTTTATTAATTAATTTTAAAACATTATTAGACAAATAAAAATTTAAGGTTAATAATTAACGAGATATTAACGCGTGAAATATGCTATGTAAACAAAAACTAAAACTAATACTAATTTTAATGAGACTATTCTTTGTTAAAAGTAATAAGAAAAATATATATATCAAAAAAGTTTCATGATCTCATGTCTTAAATATTTTAAGAATACGAAGTAAAATATCCGACTTTCGGCGAAATCGTAAGTTTAATGACTTTTAGTTTTTCTTTTTTTTTATTTTATGGAACAAGCTGTATTTTTTATTGTTGAATTAATTAAATAGTTTAAACGATTATTTTTAAAGAATTATTAAACAAATACTGATTTAAAGTTAATAATTAACGAGATATTAACGCGTAAAGAATGTTATATAGATAGAAATAATAATAATAATCTTAATGAAATAGAAATCTAGCACTACTTTAGAAAACTACATTAGAAAATTATAAACGCCGTTAATCTAATAACACCAGAAATGTTACAAAATGTACGAAAAAATGTTATCACAAGATATCGATTGCATAAAAGAAAACAGTGGACATTACGAACATTTATTGAATTAAGTAAACTATTATTTTTTTCTTTTTTGTTATTATAAATTAATTTTTAAGTATTTAGTTTTCAATTAATAGCCTTAGTAAGCTAATAATTAAACTTATTGTAAGATCGTTTCGTATATTTTCTATTTCTTTCATGGACTTTTAAAATTGTTTATCACATAATAATACCCTCTAATATATATCGTTAATTATTAACTTTAGACCGATACTAATTTAATAATTTTTTAAAGATAATTGTTGAAAATATTTAATTAATTAAAAAAAAATACAGTATTTTCCATATGAAAAAGTAAGAATCATTGAATGTTTCATTTCGTACTTTAAAAATATTTTTGGCATATATTGATCACGAAATCATCAAAATTTCTTTAATATATATATATATATATATATATATATATATATATATATATATTGTTTTAATACGTATAACAACACTTTTTAAATATATACATATATTTTTTTCTATTAATCCTACCAAATCAGCTGACCCTTGATTTATGATTAATCCATGTACATAGATTTAAAAAAAATTAAACGACTTTACGATATTTAATTCAACTATTGTTCTTTTTTTATCTCAAGCAAATGGAGCATGATAAATCGTGGCTTAGCGATCTAGAAAAAAGACTTTGAATTTGGGATAGATCCTGCTCCATGATATCAACGCTTCGATGGAACTCGAAAGAAGAAGAGGAAGAACAAGAAGAGAAGAAGGAGGAAGAAGGAAAGGAAGAAGAAGAAGTAGAAGATGAGCAGATTCCTAGAGGATCTCGGAGAATCGTATATCGTCTAAGTAACGTTTAAGTATAGGAAGGACGGCTATTAACTTTAACGAGATCGATCAGTACCCCTCCACGAATTCGCTTGAATGTCCATCGGTAGATCCGATGAGAGAAAGAAGAGGAAGAAAAAAAAAGAAAAAAGGAGAAAAAAAAAATAACGAAAGAAAAAGAAAAAAAAAATACAGAAAAGGAAAGCAAGTAATTCGTACGCAGTAACGTTTTCAGGATTACATGTTACGAACACGATCGAATTAATTAAAGCTTGTGCTTTTCACTCGTAGTCTCGAATCATTAAAAGTGATCGATCTAGAGAGTCTGATATCAAGTAGACAAGCGTACGCATTTAATCGATCCGCACACATTTGAATTTTCTCGATTATTTAACTCGTTCTCTCTTTCTCTCTCTCTCTCTCTCTCTCATACCTGCATACTCTCAACCATTGCTCTCATTGAACGTTAGGTGTCAAAGGATACACGAAATAGGATTTATTCCAAATGACCAAAGTACCAATTTTCGATATATATGTGTGTATGTGTATATGTGTATGTATATGTATATATACGTATATATAAATAAATAAATACATATATATTACACACACATTCCTCTTTTGTCGATTTCAACAATATATTTTCCACTCTTTGTCTTCTCTATCCCTTTCCGATTGGGATCTCTCAAAGCATGCCATTCAAATGATTGAAAAGCTTTCTCTATTCGAAATTATTATCGCCGATAATCGAAATTATAAATCTAACTGGAGCTCTACCTAAATCTGTGTCTCGAGAAAAAGAAAAAAAGGAAGAACGAAAATAAAGAGAAACAAAAAAAGGAATACACCTATTTACGATAAATTCGTAGCACGTAATTGAAAAAGAAAAAAACCATATGGAACGAAGAACAGAACACGTTATCATCTCGCATATATCGTCTCTCGCACGTAGGAAATGTATTTTGAGGATAATGCGATTACGATCCGCGCAAAACTCGTTTTATCCAACTCGAATCGAAGTCTATATCTCATCCTAGTCGTCCTAGTCGTCCTAGTCGTCGAGGAAAACTCGTAGAAATATAAAGCTTACGGACGGCTACAGCGAATTTTATTACGACCACACTACTCGTACATACATGCGATTATATATATGTAATACACGTTAGTACATATATATATATATATATATATATATCTAATATTTATAATATATATATATATATATATATATATATATATATTTCTGCACATACGAGTATACAAGTATATAAAGTAATACGTTTTATGCACATGGGCAACATCGTTTCGTGGACATTAATTATTTTTATTATGCCATCCGAATGGGAGACGAGTCGTACGTGGTCTCCTATATCTTTCCCGGATCTTCTACGAAAGAAGTATTAACATGGAGCAAACCCGTTAGTCGACTGACTAAACTTCTGATTTAAAAACTTCCGCGGGTTCGTAATTATCTCGTGTGAATTTCAACTTTATGCAGTTTTTCGCGTTTCTCCGTTCTTTCTCTACTTTTCGTAGAGCTCTCGAGGGTGAAATACGAAATGTTTATATATATATATATATATATATATATATATATATATACACATAAATATATATATATATATATATATATATATCTAAACATTTATATATATATATATATAAACATATATATATAAACATTTTATATATATATATATAAAACACAACCTTATATATATATATAAAACACAATCTTATATATATATATATATATATATAAGATTGATGCGAATGAAATGTCGGATTCTTAAGTGAATATATTAAACTGCATATCTTTTTCCAAAAGCTGTTTATTTAATCAAAATATGCTCCATTTACTTCAACACACTTTTCCCAACGAGATTTTAATGCATAGATGCCTGTCTTGAAGAAATTCTAATCTTTAGAATCAATGAATTCTGATATGGCATTTTTCAGACTGTCTTCATTTTCGTACTGTTTAGCCCGTAAAAACAGTTTTAAATGTTTAAATAAATGAAAGTCGGTTGGCGGAAGATCCGGTGAATAGGGTGGGTGCTGCAAAATTTCATTTTTTAATTCATTTAATTTCGCAATTGTTTTGTACGATATATACGTTGCGAGCGTTGTCGTGGAGAAGTATTGGGCCATGCCGATTAATAAGTGATAGGCGTATATTTTTCAATTTTTCATGGATTTCTTCAATATACTACAATACTTTTCGGCTGTAATTGTCATTCCAGTTCGAAGGAATGAGTAATGTATTACTCCAGTCACATTCCACCAAACTGTGATTAAAATTTTCCGTGGATGAAGTGATGGCCGTGGAGTATGAGCACATGCCTCATCCCTATCAAGCCACCGAGCATACCTTTTCCTATTGTCGTAAAGAACCCATTTTTCATCACAAGTAATGATCCAATCGAAAAATGGATCTCAATTAAATTGGGTTAGCAATGATGAGCATACGTTCAAGCGATCCAGCTTATTTCGCTCGGTTAGTTCGTGCGGTATCCACTTATCCATTTATTTCACCTTGCTAATTTCAGAAAGATGTCGCAATATTATTGTATGGTCAACTTTCATTCTGGCAGCAAGTTCCCTTGAAGAAACAGTTGGATTCGTTTCCACCACTGCTTTCAGAGCATCATTTTTCACAAACGTTTCGGGTCTTCCACGCGGTTCATTTTGCAGGGAAAAATCACCAGATCGAAATTTTTCAAACCAACGCTGCACTTTTCGATCGTTCACAGTATTCTCCCCAAACGCCTGGTTTATATTACGTGCAGCTTTTGCAGCATTATTACCAAATTTATACTCATATAAGAAAATTACACGAATATCGGTTGAATTCATATCGGTGCAAAATTCAAAACAAATAACAAAAGGGAAAATCTTTTTTGCTAAAATGTGACTCTGGCAATGGACAGTACAACTATAAACCAGGTTATGTCAAAAACAAAAGCATAACAAAACCAGGGAGACAAACGTTCACATTTAAAGAAAATCCAACATTTCATACACACCAACATATAATTATATATATATTATAATATTATATATATTAATATATATATATTAATATATACATATATATAATATATATATATATATAATTATATTTATGTATTTATCTATTTGAGTTTACCTTTTACTTATTAGAGTATTACCCACTTAACTTATTAATATGAAAATTATTAAAATTATTTAATAATATGAATGAAATTTTCCTCATGTATTTCGATAGAGTAAATATTTATTTCAAATCAATTTATCGATCTTTATAATTTAATCAATTTTATTTAATCGTTTAATACGATATTATAACAAATAGATATTTATACACAAGGTATATCTGTTTTTCTTGTTAGTATAAAAATTTTTTAAAGTGTTTGATAATATGGATAAAATGTTCCCGTTGAATTAGAGAAGATCAAACGTTTGTTTGAAATTATAATAGTTTGAAACTAATTTGACTAAATCTTTTACTTTTTAATAAAACATATTAATTGATATATTTCATTGATGTATTCTACAATATATAATATACCTATATGTGTATGTGAAGATTTTATGTATATAAAATGAGGTGGCATACATTTTCGATATTTAATAAAATAAAAATTATTTTCAAAACTGAATTTGTATTTTATTATACCTGAAACTTTGTAACACATTTTCTCAGAAACTATCGACTAAAAATTAAAAAAAGATAGCATAATTGTAAAGAAAATTAAAAGATCTTTCAAGTGAATTTGCTATTGCCATTTAAGATTTTTTAAAAGATTAAACCAAAGTGAGTAAATTTATGGCGAAACTGTATCTCCTTAAAAATAAAATTGATTTGTGTCGGTGCTTTTTAAAAAAAATTACTAAATTCCATAATAATCTGGTAAATATTCCATGCTTGTATGTGCGTGTGCACGCGCACGCGCGTCTGTGTGTAATTTTGATACTTTATGTATACAATATATACATATACATATACATTTGTGTATATCTGCAAATATATATACACATATATATATATATATATATATATATATACGCGTGTGTATGTGTGTATATACTAAAAGATGAGTCACTTTGCGAAGAGCAAAGATTTGTCTTCGTATGGTTTTCCAAAGTATTTGACACTCGACTGCTCGTCCTTCGGACTCTCCTTCCACTTGACGGTTTTCAAAAGTTTCCGCGACGAAGAGATTCGAGATGGCTCCCGAAACTTGTCGAAAGCTCAGTTTCGGTATCGCGTAAAACCAAGAGGAAAAACTGAGAGGCAACACAAGGAAGGATAGCGACGACAATGGCGACAACGAGGACGACGAGTACGAAGACAAGGATGAGAACGAGAACGAAAACGAGGACGAGGTTGAAGACGAGGGCGAGAAGGAGGACGAGAACGTTGCGCTTTAAGAAGATAAATAAGCGATCCGAGAAGCAGACATTAAGAAGTAGAAGAAAAAGAAGAGGAAGAGGAAGATGAAAAAAATGAAGTTGGGTTATACGTTATCGACGATCGAGAGAGAACGAAATGATTAATCTAACGATCTATACGTTACACGAAAAAGTTCTTTGAAGATCTTTCAAGAAAGTTTTTTACGAATTCGATGAAAAGATATATATAATCGGCTGATCTTCTTTTTTATTTAATATATTTTTCTTCTTCCTTTTTTTCTCTTTCTTTTTTAAATCTCAAAAGAAGAGAGAAAGAGAAAGCAAGAAACAGGAATGTGATGGAAGATCACTAAAGTGACTTGTGTTATATTCGATCGTTGAGCGCTCCATCGAGGATCTTATTAATTTTTTTCTCTTTCAACGGCTGTTAAATCCAGTTTTAGATATAGCTAACAATGTTCCGATATCGCATACTTGCCGTCGATTCAATTAGACTTCTAAGTCTCTCTCTCTCTCTCTCTCTCCCTTTCTCATACTCACACTCACTCCATCTCTCTTTCTCTTTCTCTATGGACTATGAATTCGAACAAAGCACGCAATTATCCGATCTTCCCTTATCCCTATCAAGTATCGTAACGATTTTAACATCATCATGGTGATACGAATTCGCGATAAAGACTGTTCAGAGAGAATCCTTCTAAATCTTATTTCTCTCTTTTTCTCTCTCTCTCTCTCTCTCTCTCTTTCTATCTGTCTATCTCTCTTCCTCTCCCGCTTTCTTTTTTTCTTTTTCCTTCCCACTATTCGACAGTAAAACCGTTCAAAATGAATTTGTAATAAATCAAAGGGAGATGAAACCAGAAAAGGAGAAAAAGAGAGAGAGAAAGGGAATGAGTATGTATGTGTGTGTCTGTCTATATGAGAAAAAGAGAGAGAGAGAGAGAGAGAGAGAGAGAGAGAGAGAAAGCTGTGTGCTGCCTAAGCAAATCGCAGGAACGTTCTGAATCGATCGAACTTTTCTTTTTCCCTGTCTTTTTTTTCTTTTCTTTTTTATTTTTTTTTTCTTGACCGGAAAAATGAAATCCACATGATAGGTGGAGAAATCCCGAAGAGGGCAACCGCAGGCAGGAGACGTCGCGCCGAGATTAAATCGAAAGAGAAATTTAATCCACTTTAAACTCTTCTCTCGGAAAATTTCATTCTTCTCTCCCTCTCTCTCTCTCTCTCTCTCTCTCTCTCTCTCTCTTTCTCTCTCGCTTTGTCTCGCTCTGTCTCGTTCTATCTCTAGCTCTTTCGTACTTTCGATGATTGGCGAATCGATCCGAGGTAGCACCGAACACACCACAGGAATTGTCCTCGTGATTCCCGCGCGAAATTCCGGCACAAATGAAAAACATATGTCGCGAAAATCGTACGAATCGAAGTAATTTGAGAAAGTTTCTCATGAAAGAGAGAGAACTAGAGAGAAAGAGAAGGAGAAGAGAGAGAGAGAGAGAGAGAAAGATGAATGGACCATCGGTCTCACGATTACGTAACGCTGGCTACCGAGAACATCTCTCCCTGTTTGGAAACTTTTCCCATGAGTTAAATGTCACTTTTATGGTTCCACTTTCGAGAGATTTCCTTGTACGTAGCTCGTGGAGGTTATTCAATGTCTTATCTTTTACGACAAGTAACACTGTTTATCGTGCTAATTTTCTTACTCACTCTCTCTTTCTCTCTCTCCCTCTCTCCCTCTCTCCCTCTCTCCTTCTCTCTCTTCCTCCCTCTCTCTCTCTCTCTCGACGTCTCGTATTTCCCCTTTTATTCGATGAATATAACTCATTGATTAACCATGCCGATAATTTATATCCAATAATTAATTTCAATGGAATAGCATTATGAAATAATAATAAATCTTTGCGTATAAGTATTTTCTTTCGTTGTTTTTCAAAAGTACAATATAACTTTGGAAGGTACGATTACGACTACGAATATGATTACGACTACGAGTACCAGTACGAATACAACTACGAGTAGCAAGACTATCTACGAGCACGAGTACGAGTATGGCTACGACGACGCTAGCAGAAGTTTGCTCGTAGCAGTCAAAGTGATTCCGAAGGAATCAACGCAGAGGAATGAAAGGGAGAAAGACGTTCTCTCCCTACGATCAGATCGTCGATATCTCTCTTCGGGTTGGTCGACCCGACTTTCGAGGATTTGCGCGAAATCCGCCGATGAGAAGGTAAAAGACCGATGGAGGAAACTCGCTGTAAGAGAAAGAGAGAGATAGAGAGAGAGAGAGAGAGAGAGAGAGAGAAAGAGAAAGATAGGTGGATGGGGAGTGTTGATAAAAAACCGAAAAGAAGAAACGAAAACGTTGAAAGGGAGAGGAAGAGAAAAGGACAGAAACGAAAGGAAGGAAAGAAAGAAAAGTATAAGACGAAGAAGAAGAAGCAGCAGCAAGTCTACCAAGATAAGAAAGAAAGAAAGAAAGAAAGAAAGAAAGATTCGAGACGTCTCGGTTTGTGCTATTTTCCTGTCCCAACTCTTTCTCTCTCTCTCTCTCTCTCTCTCTCTCTCTCTCTCTCTCTCTCTGAGAGAAAGAAAGAAAGAGAGAGAAAAACAAAGAAAGAGAAAGAGAGAGAAAAACAAAGAGAGAGAATAAAAGTTGGAGAAACTGTATAGGTTTAGCTCGCGGAACCAATTTTGTAAAGGTGCTCGAACATTATAAAACTCATTCTTCGAAATATCGACGATAATGTTGCCTTTCTCTCTTACTCTTTCTTTCTTTCTTTCTTTCTTTCTCTATCTCTCTCTTCTTCTTTCTTATGATTTTATATTTATCTTTCTTCTTGGGTTACTTATATTAAGTTCGTCCAACGATTATAAGTATAGTACATAGGTACTTACTTAGAATAAAATATTTCAAACGACTACACGAACAATTCTTTTCTTTTCCTTGTTCACATCTACTAACGAACAAATAATCGTACAAATAGCTTCTCTTAACCAGTTCTACCGAAATATAGAGATCCTTTATTATGTATATAAGTAGTAGTAGCAGTAGTAGTAGTAATAGTAGTAGTAATAGTAGTAGTAATAGTAGTAATAGTAGTAGTAGTAGTATTAGTAGTAGTAGTAGTAGTGGTAGTAGTAGTAGTAATAATAGTAATAGTAGAATAGTAATAATAATAGTAGTAATAGTAGTAATAACAGTAGTAATAGTAGTAATAGTAATAGTAATAGTAGTAATAGTAGTGATAACAGTAGTAATAGTAGTAATAATAGTAGTAATAGTAGTAGTAATGACAGTTGTAATCTTGGTAGTAGTAAAATAGTAATGATAGTGGTAGTTGAGGTCGTAGTAGTAGTAATGGTAATGTAATAGTGATAATAATGGTAGTGGTAGTGTGGTATAGTAATGGCAGTAGTAGTAATGGTAGTGGTAGTGTAGTAGTGATAATAATGGTAGTGGTAGTTGTGGTAATGGTAGTGGTAATAATGGTAGTGGTAGTGTGATATGGTAGCGGTAAAGTAGTAATGGTAATAATAGTAGTGGTAGTGTGGTATGGTTGTGTAGTAGTGTTAGTCGGGATAGTGGTAGTGGTAGTGGTAGTGTAGTGGTAGTGGTAGTGTAGTGGTAGTGGTAGTGTAGTGGTAGTGGTAGTGTAGTAGTAGTAACGATAATATATTTAACGAACAGACCGCATACAGCCATTACGCGTGTTAGAAAGAGAAAGAGAGAGAGAAAGAGAGAGAGAGAGAGAGAGAGAGAGAGAGAGAGAGAGAGAGAGAGAGAGAGAGAGAGAGTATTGATAGGTACAGAAGGTTTAGGAGGCAAGTACTTAAATAAGAGTCCATACCAGATGCTTAACTCTTGTGTTACACTAACGACAAACATCTTATGAATTGCCCCTTTTAAATGTGACTTTCGAGTCGATTAAAAGGATGATGTTTTTCTCTGTTAACATTGTTTGATTGTCCCTATTAAACAACTCGACGAATGTATGTATAACCAATTTACTCTGATTCAGTTAGGACGTCTTCGACAATTTTTTTATCTTTATCAATAAACCATTAGGGTGATAAGTTTATGTCAACTTACTATCGTATTTATAATGACTGTTTAGTATTCAAGTAGATTATTAAGCGTTCTTGCTAAATCGAGTTTCATTGGTCCAGCATAAGCTTCCAAAAGTTCACGAAAAGCATTGCAAGTGGCAATTCCGTGAACTATACCTACTTGAAACAGATATATATATATATATGTATATATATATATTTGAGAGGAAGAGAGAAAGAGAGAGAGAGAAAGAGAGAGAGAGAAAGAGACGGAAGAAAGGAAGGAGGTGAGTAGTGTACTGTGGAAGCGCGTGACTTCCCTTTGTGCGTTAAACCGCGGCTTGAATTACGAACAAAAGAGACAGATATAACTAAACAGGTAAAGAGAGAGAGGGAAAGAGAAAGAGAGAGAATAGTAATAGGTACGTAAAGCACGTTAGTGCGACGAAACGACGAAACAACGAGAAACGTTCTCGAGACGAGTAAAATTAATTGTAAACAATCGAGAGAAGCTTCGTTGGAAGAAGGATTCCCGAGATGGAAATGACGAAAATGTATGTATGTGTGTTTATGTGTGTGTGTGTCTATCTGTCTTCTTCTCTGTATATGTGAATGATAAAGAGAGACAGAGAGAGAGAGAGAAAGAGAGAGATTGGAATAAAGAGTAGAGAGCACAGCTGCACGTACACGGCAGTGACGCCCCCATTAACAGCTCGTCGTAAATCGTCGATTGCCATCGTTACGAAGAACACAGGGTGGCTGGCTAGAGTCAATGGAGAAAGGGGTGACTAGGAGAGGAGAACAGGGGATGGCACATCGAACATCGATGTTCTCCGAGCGAACTATATGCTGTGTTCAATGTCCATCCTCTATCTATCTATCTATCTATCTATCTACCTATCTACCTATCTATCTCTTTTTTTTTCTTGTGTGTACACGCGAAAGAGCAGAAAAATCGTCGAGTGCTAGTACTCCTGAACGAAAAGAAAGAAATAAAGAAAGGAAGAAAGAAAGAAAGGAAAGCGAAAAAACGGAAAAAAAGAACAGAGAATGAAAAAGAGAAAGGAGGAAAAGAGAGAGAGAGAGAGAGAGAAAGAGAGAAAGAAAAGAAAGAGGCTAGCCGAGCTACGGAAAAGGCCGAGCAATGAGTCTAGGTATCGAGCGTGTGTTAGTGGCAGCCTTAGTAAGAATGAGGGACCAAGGGAAAAAGAAAGAAAGCGAGAGAGAGAGGAGAGAGAGAAATTTCAAGCACGAATTTTCCAACAGCAGCTCCATTTCGCTCCTCCTCTTCTCTCTATTTGCGACCGGCTCTCAACCTTTCACCCCGAACCGCGTGAAAAGATGTATTTTGTTTAACTTCCGATATTCGTGCATTTATTCGATAATTGAGAAGCACTATATGTATGTATATATTTTTACCCGTTACAAATAATAATTATTCTTTTACTTTCTTTCTTTCACTTTTTATTCTTCTTTTTCTTTTTTCTTTTTCGTTTCTTTCGACCTATCATGGTAATCGTTTATTCTTTCTCTCTTTTTCTCTTTCTCTTTGTCTCTGTTTCTGTCTTTGTTTCCGTTTTTGTATACCTTGTCTTCTATTACTATTTTACTCTATTTTGTACTTCTTTTTTGTTTGATTAAGAATGCATCTCAGAGTTCCCTTACTTTTCTCTAAAGAGAGAGAGAGAGAGAGAGAGAGAGAAACAAACACGAAGAGTACAATTGTCTTATTTCTTTTGCTCTTTTTTCATTCTTTTTTCTTTTGTTTTCTTTTTTTTCCTCTGTCTCTCTCTCTCTCTCTCTGTCTCTCTCTCTCTCTCTCTCTCTCTTTTTCTCTCTCTAGTACCCTCAGAAAAGTGATACTTCGAAGTAAAAATTCTCGGCATTGGTGCAATGTGGAAAGGAAGAAAAGGAATGATTTTTTTTAGTTTTTCTTTCTTTCTATTTATATTGTTTTTTTCTCGTTTTTCTTTTTTTTTTCACTTTATTCAGGTACAGCTTCCTTTCTAAGAGAGATCTTAGAAACGTAAAGTTAAAATGTCGAAATAATAATTTGTAAATTTTATTTTAGGAGAAAATTTGTAAGTAATATCTTTCATCATGCTCTATTACTCACCAAACGATATTAACGTGCTTTAAGTGGACTATATTAAATCATCGGAGTTTCGTGTGTCGGTATTATCGAATTTATTCGTATTATCGAGATTTGTTTTAAAATAAACAACCTATATATATGTATATGCATATATCGAAAATTTGCAAATGTAGCCCTAGAGAGGGAGAAAGAGAGAGAGAGAGAGAGAGAGAGAGAGAGAAAGAGGGAGAGAGAAAAAGAAATAGAGAGAGAGAAAGAGAAGGGGTACAGAGAGAGATAAACAGAGAGACTTGATATGAATCATCGATATGACTTCCATTATTTCAATTTGAAATTTTATCAGAGGGAAATAGCTATGGTAATACTTATAAAACAGTATAACCGTATTCATAGGAAAAAAAAACACGTATTTTACTTGAAAGCTGTTATCAAAACATTAACGCGCTATCAACAATTTTAACGGCATCTACTCTTGCATAGGATCGACGAGCGTAGCACGAACGTAAAATAGGAGATTAACGTATAACCGAAATAAAATATGCATATCCACGAAAAGTCTATAGATAAATACGGTTATGCGATATATATATATATATATATATATATATATATATATATTCCGTGTGAACGATCACGTGAAATTATCATGAAAAGAAGATATCGAATCGTGCGTTACGATCGATTCGATATCTTGCTTCGAAACATCTAAGAGCACGAGTGGATGAATGAACGAGAGCAAATGTCTCTTCCTCTCTACGTTTTCCGACATACATACATAGGTAGATATACCTATATAAGAGAGAATTTGCTCCTCTACTACTTGGCTTTGCCCTTCGATCGAGAAACGTACACATCGACTGACGAAATTGAATCGAATGTAACGAGTGTGCACACGGTAGTTATCGCACGCTCGGTTGAAGCGATTCGATGTAAGCTATGTACTCGCTCGTTATCAGCCGTGAGTCGACGTTGTTAGATACAGGAGATAAGGTGAGAGGAAGAGGGAGAGAGAGGGATAGAGAGAGAGAGAGAGAAGAGAGAGAGAGAGAGAGGAAAGGTAAAGGATTTCGAAAAAGAGAAAGAGAGAGAGAGAGAGGGAAAGAGAGATGAAGCAAAGAATTTCAAGAGAGACAGAGAGAGAGAAAGAAAATGTAATAAAAAAGAAAAATCAAATAAAGCATGGACGTGTATCGACTGACTCGAAGCCTTAGAAAAACCTGCCACCATTTTCTTTTCCTTGGTCTGCCAATCTTGTCTCGTTTGATCCCCATTTTATTCTTTCTGTCTAGAATCTTTCTGTCTCTATCTCTCTCTCTCTCTCTCTCTCTCTCTCTCTTTTTCTTTCTCTCTTTTTCTTTCTTGATAGTTGATAAAAATCTACATTTAAGGTGATGTTTATGTCAATATCATTTTCGATTCTCTCTATCTTTATCAAGAAAATTCCATATTATATGCGAATGAAATCTCTTTTGGGAACGTTAAAAAATTGCATTCCCGTCTTTCAACCTAAAGCAAAGGTGAGCTCTTTAAAAAAGAAAGAAAAAGAAAAAAAATATTTTCTTATTTCTCGAAGAACGACGGTCCTCAAAGCTTTAACTCCGGAGTCTTATATAGCCGATGGGAATGAAGGAAAATCTAATCGTCCCTCTTGAAAGATCTACCAACTGTTAATGAAGATTCTTATTAAACGAGCGAAAAGACTAATAAAAAAATTATAACAACTACTGAAGATCGTTTTCAAGAGTTCCTTCTTGGAATTGTAAGGAAGGAAAACTTTGTTAACGAGGAAAAAAACAGTAGTTAACAAAAAAAAGAGTGAGAAAAAGTAAGAGAAAGAGAAAAAGAGAGAGAGAGAGAGAGCAAGAGAGTAAGAGAGAAAGAGAGAGAGAGAGAGAGAGAGAGAGAGAGAGAGGAAAGCAAGGCAATGGGAAAAGTTTTCGGGAGACTAGCAAATCTTCTCCAAAAACATGGCCAATTCGTGTTAGAATGATGACGAAGACGGTAGATGATGGTATAACAAATTGTTAATACCGTGAGATTAAAGAGGTTGCATCTGAAATCCTCTTGGGTAAGTTGGAATGAAGGAAATGCGACGCTAAAACGTTTCTCTTCTTCTCCGAAACTTTCTTCGCGTGGTTATTTTCAAAAGTTTATTCAACAAAAAGAAAAAAAATATATCAAAAGAAATATTTATAAATGACTACTGAAACTAAGAAAGAAAACTAACATTTTTAAATGATAAAAAGAAAGGAGAACAAAAAAAAACGAAAAAAAAAAAAAAAGGAAGAAGCTTTTTAAGAATCGTCTTTTAAGAATCGTCTAAAAGATATGTTAACTTTATAATCCCAACTATTATATTATGATTTATGATAAAAAATTTTAATTATTTATACGATAAATACATTCTCCTATAAACTAACACTTCTTAGTTATCAATAAAACGGCAAATCGAAGTATGTAAAGGAGAATAATATTAATGAAAATAAATTTCGATGTCTTCATCTTTACGGTTTAATCTGTAACAGAAACCCAGAAAATTCTATTCTTCTTGCTATGATTTTTACAATGGGCAAAAAGATAACATCAGCAGCAGCAACATCACCAGTAGCAACACCACCAGCATCAACATTGTCGGATATTACATACGAGCAAGATACGTGACAGAATAACGTGTAGTGTCGTAACGAAGAAATATTTGGAATGCGTAAGCAGTACTCTCGTCGAAAAATGAACCTTCAACGTTGGGAAACGAGATGTTCTCTCTCTTTCTCTTTCTTTTTCTCTTTCTCGCTCTCTCTCTCTCTCTTTCTCTCTCTCTCTCTCTCTCTCTCTCTTTCTCTTTCTCTCTTTCTTGCTCTTTCTTTCTCTCTCATATAAGAAGACGGTACAACTGGCCCCCTACTTTTATCACACGTTTTCGAATCAACGAAATAATGGAATTTTAAAACAGACATACCTATACATATATATATCTATATATTCTTGCAGTGCCGCGTATAATTTAGGTTCATAGATCTCCGTTTATTCATTTATCTTTTATAAGTTTCGACGAGACGTAGAGAGAAAGAGTTACTAAAGATGAGATTTGTAAGAACGTGAGAAGATTATAGAATAAGAGTGATAGGTAAAACAGGGTATAAAATGTAGATGTGTATTGTATTGTATCAATAATGATAAATGAGAGTATATGTGAGAGTATATCTTCATGAATATATGCATGCCTACGAGGATAATACTTCAAATGTGGTAGAAACAAATTTGCAACCAATTTCTATTTTATTTCTTTTTTTTTTTTTTTTTTTTTTTTTTTTTTTTTTTTTTTATCACTTTATTTCTATCCTCAATTTATACGAAAAAAGTCTTAATATACTTGATGACTTTTGAAAAGTTTATCTTCGTTGAAAAATACATATTTTTACGATCAAAAATTAACAAATACTGAACAAAGATACAAATTCGAACATATGAAAATAATCATTATTTTAAAATCACAAATATTCATTATATTCTCATCGATGATAAACATTTGCCTCATTTTCGAGAAGATTTACGTATACTCAGGTATTGGAAAGCATGGTTTTTTGATATAAGTATCTATATATGAAGAGAGAAAATGGAACGATACTGTAGCCTCTTAAGAAAATTAATAAAGCGCTAATAACGATGAAAGGAGGGCGCGTTCGGTTGAGTTTCGTACTAAGTCGATAAAAACTTCATACGCGTACTAAAGAGGTAGGTAAGAAGGTAGAGTAGGTAGGTAGGAAGGGTAGATAGGATAGGGTAGGTAGGAAGGTAGGTAGGAAAATATATTCGACGAAGGAGAAGAGAGACTGAGGAAGATCTTTCCTGGGTCTTTAAAGAGAGCACGGGTTACACTTACCGCGATGACGCTTTAAAGGTCGAAATTAGAGATGAGAACCGCCTGGGGCGACGCCGGCATAAAGTTCTATATAAGAAGAGTAAGAGGAGGAAGAAGAAGAGGAGGAGGAGAAATAGGAAGAAGAGGAAGAGGAAGAGAACGTTAGCAGGCTAGCTCGACCGTTCGTACTACTTTTCTCAAAAGGGATGAGAAAAGAGAGAAAACGAGAGAGAAAGAGAGAGAGAGAAAGAGAGAGAGAGAGAGAGAGAGAGAGAGAATGAGGAAATTAAGTTTTCCACGGCCTAAGTAGTTCGCGACTCGCCGTAAAGAAGCTGGAAGGCGTTTAACCCCCAACCTCAACATCACCTTCTTCCTCTCTTTCTTCCTCTCCGCCGCCCCCCCTCGAGCTTACGAATTTTTCTCTTAAAACCTTGATGACCGACGATGTGAACGACACGATTCCAAGAGAAAGTCGTAAAGAACGATACTCGCTTATAAAATCATTCACGATAAGGTGCCACGATATGGGAAAGAAAGAAAGAGAGGAAGAAAGGGGGGATATCTTATTACCTCTTTCAACTAATGGAACGTTAATGAGGGATATTCCGAAAGCATCGATGCCAATAAAATATTCCTATTTCCCATCCTACGATTACGGAATCTTCTTTCACGATACGATAGAACATCGATTATCGGTACGACGAATAAATAAAATGTACATCGACAAGGATCTATACACACATATATATATGTGTGTATGTATGTATATCATGTGTATATAAATATACATGACATACACATATATATATATATATATGTACATATACACAATATACATATATTACAAAGAACATCTATAATTTATATCTATAATTATAATAATTCGATCTTAAAAACAAGCGAATAATTATTTCTATTCGTTTTGTTATCAATGCGTTTATTTAAATAATAATCCATTTACTTACTTCAATAGAAACTTTCTCTCAGTTTTAAAAATAGTTTGATAGAAAGAGAATAAAGAAGGATCATGGAAAAAAGGTCATGCTTGTAAAAAGCTACTAAATTCGTCTTTCGATATCTCTGATCAGAGAAAAGTATACTACTCCATTTAAACGTCAATAACATTCGTAAAATTTTGGAAGATAATGTCTTTCGAGAGATAACCTCTCTCTCTCTCCCTCTCTCTCTCTCTCTCTCTCTCTCTCTTTCTCTCTCTCTCTCTCTTTGTCTCTCTTTCTTTCTCTGAAACTTCTTTTATTCCTCAGAGAATTTCCATTATATTATCGTTTCCTTTCTACTTTTTCCCTATAAGACGACATGCGATTGGACTCACGAAAATGGACGGATCGTCGATCACGAATCGGTGTCAGCTCGCTTTAGGTGAGAAAGCAATACTTTTTTACTAACTACTAACGATGAGAAGAAACTAATAAATCTGTCGAATCTAAGCAGGAAAATGAAATCTCTGAAAGAAAAGGAAAGAAAGAAATAAATAAAGAGAAAGAAAAACACAGAGAGAGAGAGAGAGAGAGAGAGAGAGAAAAGAGAGAAGGAAAATAGTAAAGAAGGGTGGCAGGTGTGGCGAGAGGGATTAAGT
This sequence comes from Vespa velutina, assembly GCF_912470025.1. Classification (NCBI taxonomy): domain Eukaryota; kingdom Metazoa; phylum Arthropoda; class Insecta; order Hymenoptera; family Vespidae; genus Vespa; species Vespa velutina. Next base: position 10,588,530 of record NC_062191.1, read on the forward strand.
TTTCCTCGGCCTAACTTCAGGAGTCGCTATAAAGAAGGTCGCTTGCAAAGGTATGCTTCTAAAAAAGGAAAACGACCCGAAAAAGAAAAGAGAGAGAAATAAAAAGAAAAAAGAAAGAAAGAAGAACGAGCACGTAGATGAAAACGGAAAGCAAATTAAGCACGCTGCAGGAATGCAGTTTTCCTATCCTCCTAGACGACATTAGCGACGACCCTGCGCTTAACGATCGGACTTCCTTGCGTCACGTGTTCACGCGTACAAACACACGAACACATATAAACATGAGCATGTATATCTAGACGTATTAACTCAAATCTACAAAAGCATGTCAAAAAGTTTTTTTCAGATTTATTTTTCGGTTTTAATCCTATCTAGTTATGTGCACGAACACATAAATACACACATATATATATATACACACACACACACACACACATACACACAGCAGCAGACAAAAGTATACGTACATGAACTCAAATATACAAGCGTGTTGAAAAAATTAGAAAAATGTATTTTTCTGTGGATCATATCTATCTTTTCTGACTGAATTTATTATGAGATAATGAAAGGGTGTATATGTGTATGTATGTCTATGTGTGAAAAAGAGAGAGAGAGAGAGAGAGAGAGAGAACGGTTAGCAAAATCGTATCTTAAATTACTACGAATACATCCTAGGTTCATTACAGTACGGCCTTTCGATGGCCAAGTTGCCAAGTTATAGATTAGAAGACCGCAGAGAGAAAGAGAAAGAGAGAGAGAGAGAGAGAGAGAGAAAGAGAGAGAGAGAAATGGGTAGAACATAAAGTATCGCGGATTTGGTCCTTTGTTCCTACGATATTCGAGATATGCAGATGTGTATGCGCGAGTACGAACTCGTGCGCACAGAGGAGTGGCTCCTCTGCCAAGTCCATAAAAGCGGCGCCGGAGTAGTGCTAAAACAAAATCTAATGCGTCCGTAAAATTTACTTCTTCTTTGTCTCTAATTTTCCGTACACGGACTTCCTTTAATTATTTTGATTATTTCGATCGATTATGTTTTATGTATATTGTAGAGAACAGTCGATTAATATGTCGTAAATACCGATCAATGATCAATAATTGAAAAGAGAAACGAACTATATTTATCTCTCTTGATGTATTTTTTTATAAATAAAATAACTATCGTACACAGTGCTAATACAATTACGTTCTAACACATTTTGTTTTCGGGTTTTTTAATTTAATTACTTTGACGAATCGTTCGATCAGTTCTATAGCGTAGATAAAAATTGATTGAAATGCTTTTAATATTGATCAACGAGACACATCTATCTTTATCTCAATTACGTACCTTTTAAAAAAAGAAAAATAACTATCGAAAACAACTAAAACTTTTTCGTTATCACAAATGTTTTCCTCATTTTCGATTTAATTATTTGTATAAAAAACAGACGATTAAAATACTATGAATATCGATCAATAATTAATAACTAAAAGAAGAAACGATCTATATTTATCTTTGTTAATATATTTTTTAATAAATAAAATAACTATCGTCCGCGATACAAATACATTTATGTTCTAACACATTTTGTTTTTAGAATTTTTGATTTAATTACTTCGATGAATCGTTCGATCAGTTTTATAGCGTAGATAAAAATCAATTGAAATGCAAATCGATTGAAATGCTTCGAATTTTGATTAACGAAACACATTTATATTTATTTCTTTTATACATCTTAAAAAAGAAAAAATATCTATGGAAAACAACTAAAACGTTTTCGTGGTCATAAATCTTATCTTCGTCTTTCTTGATTTAATAACTTCGGCGAATTGTTTGATTAATTTTATAGCGTAGAAAAAAATCGATTGAAATGCTTTGAATATTGATCAACGAGAAACATTTATATTTATCACTTTTTATGTAATCGCATTTATATTTATCGTATTTATCTCTTTTTAAAAAAGAGAAAATAACTATCGAAAATAATAAAAATGTTCACAAATCTCGTCTTAATCTTTCTTTCTTGTTTTAATAACTTCGACGAATAAATCAATTAGTTCTAAAATATTATTACAAGTAAGTAAATAATAATAATTATATAAAGAACAATCGACTGAAATGCTCTGAATATCGATGAATGATAAATAAACAAAAAGAAAGGACCTATATTTACTTTTCTTTAGTTTTTTTTACAAATAAAATAACTACCGTACGCGCGATACGAATACATTTGCGTTGTAACAAATTTTGTCTTTGATTTTTTTTAATTGAATTACATTGACGAAGCGTTCGATTAATTTTACAGCATAGAGAAAAATCGATTGAAATGCTTTGAATATTGATCAACGAGAAATTTATATTTATCTTCTTTATGAACTTTTTAAAAAAAATACAACTATCAAAAACAACTGAAATTTCATCGTTATTCACAATTATTGTATTCTTTGTCTTTTTATAACTTACTTTAATAACATCAACGAATCAATCGATTAATTCGAAAGTATTATATAAAGAACAGTCAATTGAAATATTCTGAATATCGATCAACGATCAATAATGTAAAAAGATAAATATCTATCTATATTTATCTCTCTTACGTATCTTTAGAAAGAAAATATATACAATACTAAAACGTTTTCGTTGTCACCGAATGTGTCTTCGGTTCTTTTATCTTCTAAAAAAGAAGAAAAAAAAAAAATAAAAAGAAAAAAAAGAAAAAGGAAAAGAATAGTAAAGAAATAAAGCGTTTTTCGATGACGTTACTGGTAAAATGTCAATAAAGCATCTCGATGAATCTATATAAGTAGATACATAGATCGGTCCGTTAGCCAACCCGTGTCTCTTTCCGATACGCCACGTAGGGAGATCAGTCGAACACTAAGAGAAAATTGACGAGGGATGGG
>NC_062191.1:10593915-10616415 GCF_912470025.1 Vespa velutina
TCCTAAAGCAACCTTTGACGAGCTTACCACGCAACCCAATACAAAAAAAAAAGAGAAACAGAAAAAGAATAAAAAAAGAAACGTGCGAAAAATTTCGAAGAGTTTATTTGTCGAAGTTTGAATTTCGGAATATCGTTCGTTTGAATGTTTCTTTTGCTTTTCTCTCTCTCTCTCTCTCTCTCTCTCTCTCTCTCTCTCTCTCTCTCTCTTGCTCTTTCGTTGCTTCTTTTTTCAAATCAAATGGTGTTCAGGAGAGTACGATCAGCGCAACGAATTCGGTACTCGTCATTTCCTTCCTGTTTCGCGGCTGGACATCGAAAGGAAAGCGCTCGAGGGTAAAAACGAGGGCGATAAGGAGAGGTGGTATGGAGGGTAAAGGGATGCTGGAAAATACGGTCGACGTTTCGGTACGTGCGCTCACCGAGCTTGCAGGATATATATGTATACTGACCGAGTCGGAGTCGACAGAACGATAGAGAATCAATTGCCGACGAAACGCATTGCCGAAGCACTGTAACGCGGATATCGGGAACTCTGTAAAGCGGTGATATACCGTCGCGACGTTCCAACCTCGTCGCACATTACATCTGCGCACGCACACAACTATCGATAATGAATGTTCGATCCCACTGATGTGCTAATGAGCTGATAACACGTACGGGAATGAACCTTATTGTACGCTTTCAAATCGTTCGAAATTTATGACAATCATCATGTAGATATTTTCTTCGAGACTTTTAAACACTAATCGAAAAATTATATAAAACAAAAATTATAGATTAACCTTAGAGAAAAATAAATTTTATATTCTATATATATATATATCTAAACAAGAGATATACTCGAGTAGGAATCGAATTTATTGATTATCTATGAACAAGATCTACTTTAATCGTTTACACCTCGATTTTTTTGTTCTACTTTGGGATGAAAAAATACTACAGACGAAATTTACTTAAGCTTTTACGTAGAATATATTGACATTACAAAGTAATGATAGATTATCATTTGAAAACACAAAGTTAACCTTTTCAAAATGATCTCGGTACCTTTCATTAAATAAAAGAAAAAACAAACAATAAGTGTCATGATATTTTTCTCTTCGAAATAAAATAACTCTTGTCTGAATAATTTTTTCTCGAAAACGTCATCTTTTCGAGGTAAACATTTGTAACGTTATCTCTTGAACACCAAATATATGTACAAGATGTTTCATTTATCTCGAAAAATTGAAATATCTCGGAAGGGACTGAGCCTATCAATAAAATGTTTTTTACAGATTAGTTTGATATGAAGTATCAAATGGTGCAAATATTTTCTTCCTTTTCTTTTTGCAAGTCGAATGGCAAAGGAAATTTCAAAACCAAATTCATTTTCTTTATTTTTAACGGAATAATATCTTTTTCTTTTCATAGTTAGTTGACATTTGTTGAGAAGAATTCAACGACGTACCATATAGGGTCATTTATCATTACAAAATATTATAAATTGTATTATAAATTTGTTAGTTCCTAATTAATATAACCTTGTATCGCTGATCGCCGATTGTTAAATTACACTCTAAACAAAGATCGAGTTTCTTGCCGCGCTTTATGCTTCTCAAACTACCAACTTGGGTAACCGAAGTTTACTTCGTAAGAAGTTCATTTTTTGTTATTATTTATTTTAATTACTCTGTATATTATAATTTGATATTGTTATAATATATTAAATATAACTTTTCTTTTAAAAAAAGAAAATATTATAAACTTCGTATATGAACTGACAAATAATTTTATCATGGTAAAATGAGATAAGGTTTAAAAAAACAGATTTTATATATATATATATATATATACACATATACTTAAATATTTCGAAATTACACAGAAATATGTATAACGCAATATAATACTCCCCATTGATTCGAATATATTTTTTGTATAAGACGAGATTATATCTACTATCAAAGTAAACGTAATATTCATAGTTTTTTTTTACTATCACTGCTGTATTATCATTATTAGTAGGTATTTAAAAAATAATTATACATTATATTTCATATATTTTCATTTAATTTGAATAAAAGCATGCATGATGCCGATTATATCACGGCACTTATTTGCATGCAAATGTTTAATGTTATTATTATTATCATTATTAAAAAATTCATTTTCTTTCCTTGTTTTTTTCTTTTTTCTTTCTAAGGTTGATGTACCGATAGACTACGACTCATAACCTCTGTTTTTTCACCAATTTTATGTATAAAGCTTTGAGTTTTCGAAGAAGTGAGGCTATGAGCTTCAAAAATATGCAAAAAGAATAAAAATTGTGGACTTTTAGTCGAAAATTCAAACCAGAAAAGATCTTTAGACACACCATACTTTTTAATAATGAAACATCATTGGAATGACAGTCCGGTAGAATACGGTACAAAGTATACCTATGTTGGTGAAGACATTAATCAACGAGTTAATTATGTCCATCGTCGAATTACGCAGAAAACATAATCGTTGAGGTATCTCTCGGTTAATTCATCTCGTTGGGAAACGAGTGACCTAATAAAATCCTCTACTTTCGAGAGCGCCTACGTTAGATATACTTTCTCTCTTTTATTTTTTTTTCCTTTGACCACAAAACAGAATTTTCAAACACGTCAGATCCTCCTGTACGCGCGAACATGTACATTGAAGTGATTATCAAGAGGAACAGGACAAATTTTAAAATAGTAACAGAACGAAATTTGTCGAACGAGAACAGGAATCTCTCAAACACAAATTATATATGTATATATGTATGTATATATTTATACAGTGTATACTTCATAATTCAAGCGCTTGACAATTTCACCTAATTATACATTAATTATTCGTATATGTGTAAATATATATATATATATATATATATATATCGATTAAAAATTAATTATTATAACTGTCCTATTTTACCGCTCTCTGTATATTGGCATTGTAAAATTACGTTGATACTATCGATAAATCATGTCCGATAAGTCTGCACTGAAAGTGTCAGGAACGTGTGCGATCGGCTCTTTAGTTAGGACGAAAATGAGATGATATTATACTTTGATCAAAGTCGCAACGACCTCGACCTAGGTAGGTATACCTACCATAATATTTGAACATAAATCATGCGATAACGTACTTACGCTGAACGATCTTGCGAAATTACTCGCAGAGATCAAACAACAAATATCAACGTAGATAACTCTTCTCCTTCTTCTTTTACTTTTCTTTTTCTCTTTTTTATTGTTTTATTTTTTTATTTTTTTATTTCCTTATTTTTTTATTTTTTCTATTTTTTTATTTTTTTATTTTTATCTCGCAAATCCGATTAAACCAAGGAAAAGAAACGTTTTTTTTTTTTTTTTCATTTCCCTTTTTTTCTTTTTTTTAATGGTATATATACGCGTCTCCAGTTTCAAGCTCGTTCTTTTCGTTTAAGGAAGAAAGAAAAAAAAAAGAAAGGAAAAAGTACAACGACGAGAATTTTCCTTTTTCTTTTACTTTTTATTTTCTTTTTTTTTTTTTTTGTTTTCTTTTTCCTTTTCCCTTGTTCCTTTTTTCAGCTTGCGCAGACATCCCACACACAACGAACAAAGGAATTTCGAGTTTAACTCTTATCGCGTTTCCAGACTCGCGCACGTATCACCCTGCACCCTGCACCCTGTCGTTCCCCTCTACCTCGTATCTCGTGCTACTCCACCCCACCTCACCTACTCTCCTAGCAAGCCACCCACAACTTTTACATTTTCCTCTCGTTTTGTAAAGCGCTCCAACGCGTTGTAAGCATACCGCGAAGACTTTCGACAAACAAATTATTTTCTTCCGCGCGAACTCCTATACTGCGAAGGGTTTCGTCGAGATTTGAATTTCTTTTTCTTTCGTTTTTCTTTTTTTTTTTTTTTTTCTTTTCCTTTTTTCCCTCCCAACAAGAATAATTTTTTTTTTATTAGAAACGTACGTAATAGTACGAAATCGATACGCTCGAAACGTCCGCGGAGATATTGCAAAGGAATGAGAGAAAAAAAAGAATATAAATTGAAAAAAGAAAAAACGAAAAATAATAAAAAGAATAAAAAGAAAAAGGTTTCGACCACAAATTGGCCACCATTCGAGAATATCGTGTTACGAGATTGATGTTTCGCGTGATCGTAAAAGCGAATGAATTATTCTACAGAGTTTTTGTGACATGGCTATGCAAAGTGAAAAGATCAATGATAAATGATCGGTTAACGTCACGCTAAAAGAAATGCTTCTATGGATCACGAGTAATACACATGCGGCACATAGAAAGAAAGAAAGGAAGAAAGGAAAGGAAAAGAACAAAAATTACAAAAGAATAAATAATTAAATAAATAATACGATAATTATTCTTTTATATTATTTTTGTTGAAAACAAACGTCGTAAAAGTAGAACGATTGAAAACATATCGTCCTTGAATTTACTCGGTCCCGATTCATAATGGCTGCCTAATTAGTTTAATAAAGCTTTTAACTAGAAGGATTACGTGCAGAATACAAGCGATGCGGTACGGTGTGGTGCGGTGCGGTACGACGCGCATTGCAATTACTAATTACTATTAAACCGTTACAACGACGACGACGCTGGAGGGATTCAGTGTCAATGTATCCCCCTTCTTCCCTATTCCTCTAATATCTCTGTCTCCCTCTGCGAAAGCTCGTACCTTTGCTATATCTCCTATGAACGAAGTTATCGAGACGGCACATAATGCGAACAACATCGTAACACGGATCGAAACTTCCTAACGCAATGATTCATCCGATTCGTAATAGACGTCGTATTACAGTAACCCAAGAGACTATTACCACACGTGTTCCTTCATTCAAACATTCATATTTAAATACCTGGAATAAGTAGATTTATATTTACTTGTTGCTAAATTTCTCTTCTCTTACTTTAGAATTATATTGAATTTAGCAAGAACTTCAACTAGAATTTATTTATATATTAAATGTTAGATAACATTAAAATTATTATGATTTGAAAAATTATAGTAAATATTAAATATTATATTATATTTAGTTAAATTAATAGATAATATTAAAATTGTTATATATATATATATATATATATATATATATATATATATATATATATATATATAAGCACACACACACACACATATAATCTTGAAAGGAGAATTTATTATATAATATTATATAATATTATATAATAATTGAATAATATTAAAATTACTATAATATTTTGAAAAAGAATTTATTAAATTAATAATTAGATAATATTAAACTTGTTATAATCTTGAAAAAATTATTAATTAAAAATTCTTTTATTTTATCCAAGTTATAAGAATAACTAGCTGGATAAAATTAAAATTTTACTATAATGTCGGAAAATATTTATTGAATTAGTATTCAGGAAATATACGTTTATTTAGATATATTACTTATTTAATTGAATAAAATGAAGATTTTACTGGAATGTTGGAAAATAATTTATCGAATTAATAATCAAAATAAAATGAACATTATTATTTTTACGAAACAAAATTTGTATTGAATTAGCAATGGAATAAAATAACCGTTCTAATCTTGAAAAAAAAATAATTTCCATCGTCAAACATATTTGTCAATATTATCTACGACTTGTGTCAATTTAATAGATAGCTTATCCCGCGCGAAATACGATAAAAATATTGTGGAGAACAATTTAATAAATATTTTATTAAAAATATTTTATCACCTCTTTGTACAAAAAAAGAACTCAGTGCAAAATATTCTTTTATTAAATAACGCAAAAAATTATCAACACAAAAGCAACGGAGAATATTTTATGTATAAAAAAAAAAAAAAAAAAAAAAAAAAAAAAAAAAAAAAAAAAAAAAAAAAAAAAAAAAAAAAAAGAAAAAAAAAAAAGAAAAAGATCATAAGTAGGATTTTAAAAACATCGCACAACTCAATTATCGAAATCATTCTGAAAATGTTCGTGCATTGACGTTAACACAAATATATATGTATGTAATACCTATGCACGTACGTCTTCTCGTTTCACGATCTACGCCGACATATTTTATTGTTACCACTTTCGTAATGGCGTGAATTCGAGTGCGAAGTAATCCCTTCGGTGTTTTCGGTGCATCATTAATACGGGAATTTACGAGTACGGGTACACGCGTTTGCGCATTTTGTTTCCGATCGTTCGCCAACCCTCAAACGCGGACATCCTTTAATCGGATAAATGTGTTGCTCGGTCTAACGCCAATGTACACGAGAAAGAGAGAAATAGATAGATAGAGAGAAAGAGAGGAGGAGAGGGAGAGAGAAAGAAATATCGTTTTAAATAACTCGTTGACTTTTCAGCGAATTTTCTAAAAAGCAATTTCGGTTATATTTTCCAGTAGACAAAATGTACCCTTTTATTCAAAAAAAAAAAAAAAAAAAAAAAAAAAAAAGAAGAAAAAAGTAAGGAAAAAAGATATAAACAATAGAAAAGAAAAGAACGATCGTTAAATAGACTAAATATAAAAGTAACGCAGAACGCCGATGAAATTTCTAAAATAAGTATAATCCAATCGAATTTGCTGTGAAACAAACGAACATTATCATTGTACACTCCAAACTCAAGGTTGTTCTCAATTGTTTAATTCTAACAACGTCGAGAGTCTGATTCCGTATTATCATTTGCGGAAACCCGGGGGCGGAGCAAACACACAACGAAGTGAGCAATCTTCTAAATTCCAAACGGTGGAAGTTTCTGCGATGCGTCGGGAGCTGTAACGAGATGAAATCAGAGAGAGAGAGAGAGAAAGAGAGAGAGAAAGAGAGAGAGAAAGAAAGAGAGAAAGAGAAAGAAAGAGAGAGAGAGAGAGAAAGAGAATGAGAATAGAACGATAAGTGCTTGCAAATGCAGTTATCACGAGCCGGCACGCGATTTAGTTTCGGCCGTCGTAAACGTCGCGACAAAGTGCATCGGTCGGATTTCGGCTTTCTTCTCGCAAACTCTCACAAGCACTCGCAGCTTGCCTTCCATTAACGGGAAGAAGAGGAAGGGAAAGAGAAGAGGAGAGAGAGAGATAGAGACCAAGGGAGAAGGAATGGAAGAGAGAAAGAAGAGAGAGAGACAAAGAGAGAGGAAGTGAGAAAGAGAGAGTGAGAGAGAGAGAGAGAGGTAAAGAGAAAAGCGTCATTTCTCAAACTCGCACCGCTTCTCAGCTCCCGCAGCCCGCAAGACCTTTTACCCACTTACCGTCGCTTCGTGCTAATTGATTTCAAGTGTAACGAATTGCTCTGGGCGCGCGCGCCGACCGAGCGACGACGAATGCTCTCCTCGGTGAAGAGACAAATGAGTTAGGGTGTCTTTCGTTCGTTGTGTCTCTCCATGTCTTGTGTGTCGTCGTCTTCGTCGTTGTCGTCGTTGTCGTCGTTGTCGTCATCGTCGTTGTCGTCGTCGTCCTCGTCGTCCTCGTCGTCCTCGTCGTCATCGTCGTTGTTGTCGTTGTCGTCGTTGTTGTCGTCATCGTGCTGGGACTCGTTTTAAGAAGTTCTCTCAACATAGACAAGAATGTACATAGACAAAAGATGGAGAGACACACACATGACACGTAGATATATATATATATATATATATATATATGTATGCACACGTACATATATAACAAACGTTCAAGGGATGATCGATGACGAATAAAGGCGATGTCGACGAGATGACGTAGCTACGATTAGCTCGACGCTAGAGAATCGATGGAGCTTGCGCTCTCTCTCTCTCTCTCTCTCTCTCTCTCTCTCTCTCTCTCTCTCTCTCTCTCTCTCTCTCTCTATTTGTACGGTTTAGCTCGACAATTTTCCCACTATCTCCTCGTGCCACAATTTTCGATCGCACGGTGTCCAACTTAACGGCAGAAACCGCAAATGGCGGAGCAAAACCGTACATCTATGAAACCCATTAGGTATATACGTAGAAAAACATAGAGATAGAGATGGAAGGAAGGAGGGAGGGAGAGAGGTAGAGAGAGAGAGAGAGATAGAGAGAGAGAGATAGAAAGAGAAAGAGAGAGAGAGAGAGAGAGAGAGGGACATAGACAGGGAGATAGGAAGAGAGAGATAATGTGTATATGTACGATTTAGTCGAATATACCATGGAAATCGAAATTATCTCCTAACAAAGCTCGACATTATCACCGTCGCGATCCGTGGCGAACGTTAATTACCATCGAGATAATTATCGTAATACTCGGACGAGCGTATCCATCGCGTGTTTGGTCCGAACGTAGTGTAGAAACTATCTCTCTTTCTCTCTCTCTCTCTCTCTCTATCTCTATCTCTATCTTTCTCTCTATATGTGTGTTAGTATATACGACGATGAGATACTCGTGAATGCACTACTGTTTGCGCACCGCCGAGGGGTGCTTACCACCAAAGGTACGAAAGGTACGCCGGAAGAATATCTACAAGCCGACAGCGTAATATGTGACCGTCGCTATCCGGAACAAGGTTATAATTCCTCTGTAAACTGCTGTTTCCATTGAGTGTTTGCATAAACATACGATGTATTACAGGATTCCAGGATAGCTGGACTGAATCGGTCGAACGGACCTACGGATATACTCTCTGTAATGATTACAACGAAACATGAAGATATTCGTGACGTTTTAAACTTGTTCTCATTTTTTCTTGCGTGTCTTACTTTACTTTTAAACGTAATCTGAAAAAGAAAGAGAGAAAGAGAGAGAGAGAGAGAGAGAGAGAGAGAGAGAAAGAGAAAGAATGAAAGAGAAAAAAAGTGAGAAAAAGAAGGTAATGTTACACTCTCACGACCACTCGAGTATTCTCGTCGCGTACTAGCACTCTTGCTCCTTCAACGTTTATTCGATTCTTCCTCTCTAAAGTAAAGTATAACACCGATATATACTATGTACATAGACATATGTACTTAGAAACATATAAAATTATACTACAATTTTTTTTTATCCTTATCTTGGAGAATAAATTGTGATGAAATGTTTACTTATAAAGATATCATTATAATGATTAAATCAATGAAGATTAATTAAAAAACTATTAAATTTCAATAATAATCTTGGTCATTCAATGTTCATTCGATTTTTCCTATCTAAAATATCTCATCGATACGCATTATGCGTTCACACGTACACATGTCCACCTATAACAATTTCTCTTTTCATGCTCTTCTGGCAAAATAAATTGTGACGAAATGGTTACACGTGAGAATTATTTAACAAAATATCAAATCTCAGTAATAATCTCATTCAATGCTTATTCGATTCTTTCTACCTGAAATAAAATATCCCATCGAAACATATTACATATTAACATGTACACATACATGTATACCTACAATACCTACTATAATTTTTTTATTTATCTCTTCTTTGCAAGATAATTTGCGAAGATATGGTTACATACGTAAGTATCATCATAATGTATGAGAATTAATTAACAGATTATCAAATATCGGTAACTATCTTCCTCATTTCAACGTTTATTTGATTCTTCCTATTTAAAGTAAATTTCCCATTGATACACACTATACATTCACGCATATTTATACATATATATTTATACTATAATTTGTTTTTTGCCCTCTTCTTGCAGAATAAATTGCAATGAAATGATTGCATATATAGTTACCATAATTATGACCGAATTTATAGGGGGATTAATAAAGAACAATCAAATTTTATTAATTTTGAAATTTCTTCAGAGAAAGAAAAAAAAAAAAAAAGAAAAAAAAACAAGGAAAGAAGATATAAATGTTATATATGTTTCTCGAATGTGCATCGAAAAATATACAAACATATATCGCATCGAAATATTATAAGAGCATGACGTTATATGAGATATTACGAAAGAAATAACACAGAGCCGCGACCATTATTCTCACTTTATACGACCCTTTCGTTTACGAGAGATAGATCTCGTGACGGCGAGCGATTCGATATATCGATTAGAAGGCGACTTAACCTCCATTACAGAGAAGCGAGAAATAAAGGAGGCAAGGTTGTTGTACTCCGTTTCTCTCTTGTTCTCTCTCTCTTCCTCCCTCTCTCCCTCTCACCCTCTCTCTCTCTCTCTGTATCGATCTATCTTTCAATCAATATAACCTTGAATGACTCTTTCGAAGTTCTTCTGCTTCTCAATGAATCGAATGGTTTCTTCTTCTCGCTTTCTTTTTCTTTCTTTTTTTTTTTCCTGTTACAGGCGTAAAAAGACATGGTTTATGATTTTCATGGGGTAAAAATATTAGAAGAAAAAACAGAAAAAAGAGAAAGAGAAAAAAAGTAAAAATAAATGTTGTATCGATGAATAAAGATGTAATAACAGGAAAATGTATAAATAAACAAATGGAATGAACGAATGAACGAACGAACGAACAAATAATAACGATTGAAAATAATGGAGGAAACGACAAAGGAAAAAGAAAAGGTACAAAGAGTTTACTTTTCAACGAAAGAAGTCAATAAATTCCGTCTCGTCTTCTAGTCGGCAATCGAATGAGCTTGTTTAGAAAGAAAAGATCAGAATACGCAAACCAAACTAAGACATAAAACGGTATACATGCATATATATATATATATATATATATAGGGTGTCCCACTCAACTGGAACAGGCTGTATCTCATAAATAATTGAAAATATAAAAAAATGTTATAGGTCAATGTTAAATGATATCGGACAATGGATAATATACAAAATAATTTTATATATGCAATCACATCATATGATGTTATACAGTGCATCAGAAAAATGCAATTGTATTTTTATGTTTTTAATGGAAATCTATATTTTTGATTACACCAATTGATGCAGTTTTTTATCTATATTAAATTATTGACATACTTATGCTCTAAATTTATACATTAGGAAGTTATCATAGGCAAAAGTTTTCTGAATTAGATAGGTTTGTCGTGTCTAATTGCATAGGATACTTTGTATACATGTGTGTGTGTGTGTGTGTGTGTGAAAAGAAAGAGAGGAAGAAAAAAAGAATAGAAACTATTTTTCGATCGATTTCGAAGATAGCCTAGAAGTAATAAGATTCTACTCCAAAAAGAAAGGTAAAAAAAAAAAAAAAAGAAAAAGAGAGAAAAATAAGGGACATCGCATTCTTAATTAATTCGAACTGACGTGAACATATCAATTTTTATGAGAGAACTCGATAACGTCTTAGCATAGGAATCGACCTTATACGGAGAGAAAGAGAAAGAGGAAGAGAGAAAGAGAGAGGACGAGAGAAAGAACGAGAGGGAGAGAAAGAGAGAGACAAACGCATAGCATTCATGTCAAAACTGTCCAAACGATTCCCATTGACTATCCTCATCTTTTTTTTCTTCCTATTGTTCAACCACCTACGTATTTCCTTTCGAAACGAATATGTTCTCTGGCGTGTTTTCAATTGTCTCCAAATTGATGTCGCTTTCTTATAGGAGGAGCAATTATGTCTCAACGTGACATTGACCATCAACGACAAATAAACGACAATAAGGGAAGTTATTCATTTACGATCTTATTTACTCTCTCCCTCTCCTTCTCCCTCTCTCTCTCTCTCTCTCTCTCTCTCTCTCTCTTTCTCTCTCTTATTCTTGATAAAATGATATCGGATGATATAATAACATATATTCAGAAAAAAAGGATAAAAAAAGAAAGAAAAAAGGAAAGAAAACGAAAAAGATATATATATATATATATATATATATATATATATATATATATATATATATAAATTGTGAAGAAATCATGAAAGGAAAAATAACATTTTATAAAGTCGTTTAACTCGAGTTACTCGAAAAAAAGGACTTTTAATCGTACCCATCGAAATTTCGAATAACCCCGTATAAGCCGAAAGTAACAAGCTACGTTTCAGTCGACAAAAGGACGCGGAAGCGTAATAAAAATCGGCCTGTCGTGTGAGAAAAAAGAAAAAGAAAAAGAGAAAGAGAAAAAGAGAGAAAAAGAGAGAAAGAGACAGGAGAAACGAGAAGCCATGTCGGAGCCCATCGGACTGCAAAGTGCAAAATACAACGTCGAGAGAAACATTTGTCGTCTACTTGTTCTCAGTACGAACGAATGGTGCTATGACGATGAAAAAAGTGTGAGTAAAGAGTCCCACAAATGAAACGAGCATTTTCCACGTATATTTTTCCTAGTGTGGAACGATGAGAAAAATGTATCGACAATAAAATACGGAAGAAACTCGTACGGTAACGATCATCAATGAGTAAACAAAAAAAGGAATGACAGAGAGACAGAGACAAATACAAAGACAGAGAAAGAGAGAGAAAGAGAAAGAAAAAGAAAAAAAAGAAGAAAGAGAGCAAGAAAAGTCACATTTGAAATTCGACGTTTCCGTACGTGCCAACGCCGACGACAAGTCAAAGTTTGGTTTACTATGCGTCGTCATAGACAGCTACATCGTAAAGGAAGAATAAAGGATTTGTATGTGTAGGTGTGTATTTGTTTTCGTATGGGAAAGAAAAAAAGAGAGAGACAGACAGACAGAGAGAGAGAGAGAGAGAGAGAGAGAGAGAGAGAGAGAGAGAGAGAAAGAGAAAGAGAAGAAAAAAAAGGAAAAGTGAATCCTTCACGTTGCAAATACTAGTGACCATAAGCGTGTATACAAGTCCAAAAGTTTTCCAACGAAAGATTTCCAGATGGAGGCTCCTCGCAAACTTTATATTCTCCGTATTCTTTCAAGCCGAACCTGAAACCAATTTGAAGTAAAACCTTTTGATTTTACTTTCCTTCTCTTTCTCTCTTTCTCTCTTCCCATCTCTTTTTCTACATATAGCTACTTATATATTTACCAGATTTATTAATTAATTATATATCTTAATTATATATATCTACCCAGAAAAATGTGTGTTATTAAATGCAATAAATAAAATGTCGAGTGGACGTTCAAGGAGTATTTTATGTTCGTTCAAGATCCGTAAAATCCATTATTGTTTATATCCCAAGATGTTCTACTACTGTGCGTTTCCTCATCGTCAAACGTTTTCTGATTTTACCGAAATATCTCTTGTACTTACTTATCTACCATTCTTGTACACAATAATCTTATATCAAAGTTTCTCGGGGAATCAAATCTTAAAATAAAAATAAAATCTATATTTTTCCTCTGGTTCCAAACGTTTTCTTTATACGTGGAAAAAGACTCGCACGCGGTATCGTTCCTCTTCCTTCGAAGAACTTCTCCTTTACCGATCGTCTTTCTTCTCTTCGTTTCACCTTAGAAAATCTCAACGAGTTTAATGGAGAATTTACGGATATAGATACGATCTATTAAAAGAGAGAAAGAGAGAGAGAGAGAAAGAAATAAAAAGAAATGAAGAGAGAGAGAAAGAGAGAGAGAGAGACAACGAGAGAAATGGAAGGAGAGAGACAGAGAGAGAGAGAGAGAGAGAGAAAGAGAGAGAGAGAGAGAGCATTTTCGAAGGAGCATTCGACATAGACCGAATTCAATCCCCAGAGAGATCAGTATGGCTTAATTCGAGCGTGCAATTTCCACCTGCATTGTGAAATTTACTTCTGATCTTGCCTAGTGTAAACTAACTCGGCTTTAACGTCGAATCGACTGAGAACTTACACGACGAAGATGAGAACGACGACAAGGACAACGATGACTCTCACGTCGAAGACAGATCGGCTCGCGTTCCTAAACGTACACTGAATGGGAAAATTTTCAAGTAATAGAAATGGATTGCTCGATCCGAGACAAATCTATGTAAAAGACAGCTCCTTTTCTATAGTAGAAAAGAAAGAACTACGTCTTCTTCTTTTTTTTCTTCTTCTTCTTCCTTTCGATCGATCCTTGATTGATCAATATAAATAATATCGGAATTTTTAATACGGGATGAGACCCAAAAGTTCCTAGGTAGGAACTTTAAAAGTCACTAAGTGATTTTTAAAAATCTATTATCTGCTCTTTTTCGAAACTTCTTTAGGCTAATTTCTCTTTCTTTCTCTTTTTTTTTTTTCTGCGAAACGTAATATTACAAGTCTAAGAACTTTTTAATAATTTAAAAGAAAAGGTTAACCTCGGAAGATCTCAAAGAATTTTTTTTTTTTTAATCAATTAATGAACCTTTCGATCCATCTTGTATTAAAAATTTTCTAAATTATAATGTTCATTGTCTAACCTAATATTTCTATAAATAATATCAAGGTGAACATATCAAACGGGAGGAGAAGAAAAAAAAGAAAAAAAAGGAACAAGAGAAAAGAAAGAAAAAAATACATTACCACAGATCAAATCTCGTTATTGCAATTACGAATCCAATCAATTCGTTCTATATAGTAATTTCGATATGTCGAGTACGGATTTTTAATCATATTATATCTACCTTGTGTTATTATTTATACATGCGTGTGCATGTGTATGTACATGTTCACACATGCTAACGTGCTTTATAATGAGGATATAATACCGACATCATAGTATAGTATTCGACATCAATATGATACAACAATTTTCTGACAGACACCAAATCAGAAATGGCCTGCGTTGTAAAATAGTGAATAATGTAAAATACTTACGGATTAGCAGAAGCCACGCGTAATGATGATCGCATCTATCGGACTAATATTAATTACCAAACTAAATTAATAGATACCGAACGCGTTAACGGTCACAATAATTAAGTGTTCTCTACCTATTATCCGCGTTATGAATTCCACTATGAAATACGAGGGGGTTATAAACGTAAATTAGAATATTTTATCTTTAGAAATAATAACAGGTTTAATGAACATTTCTATTTCTATTTTATATTTTCATTCGTTATTATGATTATAACAATGGGCGAATGTAACAAATTGATAATGTATAACACGTTCATACATTCTTCGTAGATACAAATAAAATACAATATATAAAAAAAAAAAAAAAGGAAAAAGTAAATATACAACACCTTTGTAAACATTTTTACACGTGTTATACGCTTGTAAAATCTCGGCACGATTCGAAAATACAAGATCGCGAATTTGGACAATCGTTATCTAGACTTTTTTTCATCAAATTTCTATGAACGAACGTTTAAATTCAACCAATATTGAGATAACGGGACTGCTATTTCGTATCAACGCGTGGATAATATTATTTCGAGAGTATCTCTCGATAAAGTCGAATTCAAAACAGGAGTGAGAGAGAAAGGGAGAGAGAGAGAGAGAGAGAGAGAGAGAGAGAGATGGTTTACGCGACTCGAATAATCTTATAATTGAATTTGAAGAATAAATATACAACATATTTATATTTTTGTTACACACACACACACACACACACACATACACACACATAAACGTACGTACGTCGCATGTATACGAGTTGTTAAAATATATAAAAAAGTATAAAAATAATTAAACAACCACATACGTGCTTTCATAATTTTGTTAACGATGTAAATAAAAAGCTTTAGATAAAACATAAATCGTTATAAACATTTATTAATGTAACGTTCGCATTCGCGGGAATCACATGCTCGGTATGTACGTACTTTTCTATTCGAGAAGGAAGCAGCATTCGCGTTCAAAGAAAGTAGATTCAATTCGGGAGAAGGGAAAGGAAAGAAGATGAAGAAAAAAAAAAAAGAAAAAACTTTCAAATGGCAGCAACTTTTTTAACCCCCCTTTCCCCACACCCCAATGCCACCGCCACCGTTGCCCTCCCCCTGAACCGAAAAGATTCTCTTTTCAGGAAAATTGAAAAGTCAACTGGCACGATTTAAAAGTTTGAAGATATTCGATACGGAGAAACCTGCTGGAGGAGTCACAGACTCGGCTAATTATGGTGGTCGTTAGCGTTACTGAATTGGACGTTTATTTTGTTCGTAACTTTTGGCGCGCGACTTTTTCCTACCTTTCCTGTTCTTTCTCTCTCTCTCTCTCTCTCTCTCTCGCTCTCTCTCTATTTCTGCTTTCTCTAACATCCATCCCCCACCCTTGATCTTTCTCCGGACATACATAAACGTATTTTCCGTTGTACCTCCAAGGATTTTCCATTCCCGGTATAGCTAGGTTACTGCGGAGGAGATTAACTCTTAAATGCACGAGGCAATTTAGTAAACGAAGGGAGCCGTTTGTATGTCCCTTTACGTGTAAATTCATTTAGCTCGTCTGCTAACGATTAAACGTCTCGGTTATTTATGGACGTTCAAAGAGAGAAATAGAGAAATATATATGTATATATTTTTTATATCTCTCAAAGGGACAAGTATAATGTGAGATAAAAAAAATATAACAACAACAGAAGGAAAAAAAGGAAGAAAAGAAAAAGGGAAGAAAAATACATAACGGAAGAAAAGAAGGTTAGTAAAGAAATAGAATGATTATATACGGTTGGTGGTACGTGTGTATGTATGCGTTAGAAAAAAATTTTAATTTAAATTACGACTGTAATTAAAAATTAAAACTGTAATTAAAATTGAAGTGATCTACTTCTGTGTCTATTACTGAAAAGATAAGTGAATACACGGATGAAGAAAAAGAAAATGAAAGAAAAGAGAAAGTTAGAAAAGTAATGAAAGAAAAAAGAAGAAAAGAGAAAGAGAAAGATTAAAAATAAAGAAATAAAATATAAAAGATCGACCACTTGTGAGAAAAATCGTTGGAACAATTGTTTAGCAGGGGAAAAAAATTTTTTTTAAATCATTCTTCACAAAATTCCACATCGTCTAGCTTGAACATTTATTGCACTTCAAAACCAGTATGGAATTATTGATGCGAGTCTGATTTCTTCCACCAAACGACCATGTCTTCTAACGAGCGGAACAAAATATCGGTTGGCAGCATAATTAAAGTGGCCAAGTCACGCGTGTTAACATAGAAACGTTTCTATCATTCGTGAGCTCTGTATTACGTGAGGATGACAACAACGACGACAAGTACGTCATACATTCGAGTATATGTGCGACGAGTATGTGCGACACCTGAATGCATGTAACTATATATATACATCCATACATGTATACATACATACATCATCATACATCATACATCATACATCATACATACATACGTCCATACATATATACATCATCATACATCATACATACATACATACCTGTATACATAAATACATACATACACACATACTTACGTACATATACATATACATACATATATATATATATAAATACATACATACATACATACATACATACATGCATATATACATACATACATACATACATGCATACATACATGTATATATATATACAAATACACATACAAATATACATACATACACACACATATATATATGTGTTTATATATATAATGTATGTGTATATATATGTAGTATACTCCACGTACATTGTCGTTTATATCCTCTACATATCTACGTATTTACTATAGATATCGCACAATATAATACAGATGGCTTCGCTATTCGAAGCTTCACCGAGAACCGGTTAATATTAAATGAATTTGAATTTCGAACAAAACGGTATTTATTTCTTTAATAAGGATTTTTACATTCCAATTTATAACGTAACCACAAATAGCCGTCGGCCAAATATTTAAATGCCGGGTTTGTTACAAGATTAAGCAGATATCATTGATTAACAGATATCATCAAGCATCATTTTAGCGAATCGAATTTTCGGTGAAATTGTATCGTTTGGATTGTCTGTTTTGATATAGGTACTCCTACCAGTAAAAGTAGTAAATTTGTTGGGAATTACTTTTATGAACCATGATTTATTTGACTTCTATAAGACTAGTAATTAATTTTGAATAAATACTTTAAAATAATTCAAAGAATTTGATAGAATAAATAGTTCATATACATTTTATCAATTAGCTATTCAAATATTCTAAATGTTTAAAATAAAACAATCTACAAGAGTATACTTGATAGTTCGTCTAGAATAATATATATACATATATATATATATTATTCTAGAATATCAACTTCAATCTATAATTCCAAGCAGCATGAATATCTATCGTGAAACCCTTCCTATGTTCGCGCTGATTTCTTGGAAATCTTCCAAACGAAATGATTGCTATGTTTCTTAAAAGTATAATAACGTAAGTACCTACCAACCATCTCCCACTGTCTCCCCCCCCCCTCTCTCTCTCTCTCTTTTTCTCTAGAAGAAGAAGAAGAGAGACAAAATAAAGAAAAGAATTATTTGTGTATTCCACATTTATGATATTTCTAAGTATTTTTGTTTCTTCGAGAGAACGAAAATAAGCTCTCTCTCTCTCTCTCCCTCCCTTTCTCTCTCTCTCTCTCTTTCTCTTTCTCTTTCTATTCTATCACGTAATATCCTATAAAATGCAAAAAAGACGAAGAACACGAGATTTATGGGGTAGTATTTACGAATAGAACCTAGCCAATACTTTCGGCGTTCCCATTCGTTACGCGCACGAAAATGCGAGGGCGCGGCGTTTTCGTTTGTTCACCTCGAAAGTTCCCCAAAGTTTACCTTCGAAGAACATATCGGTTATGTTAAATCTGCATACTTACATATCTACATACGTTGCCCAACAATCCCACTAAATTATGTACATAAATTGTATGTACGCTTGTATTATAAACGTTACGTTAAAGATATCGTTTTACCATTACTATATCTACGAAAATGAATATAAAATGAAATATCTTTTTTTTCAGAACATTTATTATTATTCTTTGTTATATCAATGAGATACAAGATAGATATATTACATGTTTAAAATTTTAGGAAGATATGAAATCGTCGATGTCAATGATATCTATATATAGAGTGTTCAATGAAAAATATCCACCAGGATTGTTATGAAATTTAGTGATTTAGAAAAAAAAAAAACCAAATTAATAACAATATCTAAAAAATAACGAATTAGTTTTGTTTTCGGGAGAAGGAAAGATTCTTATCATAAATTCACTCACTTAGCACTAATCTTCTAAGGAGGATGACAATCCCTGCTCCGAAAAATTTTATATGGCAACAGGGGTCAAGTGGCGTATCATTTGAGAGGTCTTCTAATATTCTTTACAATGATACTATTTTATTTTAATTATGAATCAACAGTTTCTAATAAAATAAAATGCACATTCAGTAGTTTCAAAATAATTATTATTTTTTAAAATGTTATTAATCTGTATCGCCGATTTCGATGCAATAATAAAATATTTGTTCTTAATGGTATGTCGAATATTTTACAGTAAATTCGGTGAAATGTGACGGGATTCTTCGACTATCTATATGTCGCTGCCAAAGTTCTTTTATTGAATCGGTGGAGTAGTATATATTCGGGATTTTGAATATCTTCATAGAAAATAAAAATCCAAGAGTTCGGTTGATCGGAAAAATGCAGGTTTAGAAACTGCCGTATTTGAGCTGCATAATATAGAAAAGTTCCATTGTATTGAACAAACGTTTATTCCGCCACATTCTCATCATTTTCATTTTTTACGCAATCAATGTATAAATATATAGTTTTCGAGTAAATCAAGGTACGACTCTTCGATCACATTATCTGGTAAAAATATTCGATAAAAAATATTATACAAGATACGAGACTCGCACATTCATCAGATTATACTGAATGTAATTGCAAAATGTTCGACGTATCATTGAGCAAATACTTTTTATTACTGCATAGAGATCGGCGCTAAATAAATTAAACTTTTAATAAAAAAAAAAAATTGTTTTCATAATTGAATTTGTATTTCTATTGTATATCTACCTGAAACTTCGAAACACGCGTTTTCACAGATGCTATTCGTTCAAAATTAAAAAAAAAAAATAATAATAATAATAATAATAATAACACTATAGTAAAAAGAATTAAAAGACCCTAATAATGACATAACCTTGATAATGACATAACTTTTTGATAATAGCTTGACCTTTCTTGTTGTTTATGATTTTTAAGATTGTCAGTTCCTCTTAGGGTATTTAGCCTAAAGCGAATGAATTTATGACAAGTATTCGTTTCCCTTCGAAAACAACAATGATCTTTTTTGGCGTGGCTCAAAAAAAAGAAAGGAAAAAAAAGAAAAAGATCACTAGATTTTATAATAATTCTGGTGGACACTTTTCGTTGGGACATTCTGTATATACGTTGGCACTCTATATCAACTATAACTATATGGGAAGACACATCGTATGTACCTATATCGTACGAATAAAAGTTCGCCGAATTCAAACTCTGTCGAGTGCAATTAACCACGATCCGACAGGGTAAATCTCGCCTGACACTCTTGCCCACTCGTCCACGTCGATTATTCTCCCGACGATTCCAATTATATACATACATACTGTGTGTCATCGTACAATACGAAAATCTCTCCGAAACGATATCTGCGATATGTAGAATAGAATAGACAGAGATGAGTCCAAGGGAGTGAGACAAATTTTTTTTTGTTCCAGATAAATCGACATACCCTCTTTATCGCTCTTCTCGATCTATCTATTACTCTACATCTCTCCTATTTCCTTCGATGAATTCTTTTTTGCGTTAAAATTTAAATAACTGGGCACAGTGTTATTTCCTTTATGCGATAACGTACGAAAAATATTAAAAATTAAAAACGCTACGTAACAACACAGTGAAACTGGATCTGGAATTTCAATTACAACGGAATGATTGTCTTTTTCATTATAGTTTTCATTTATTTAGATGTAATAATATTAATGCTAGATTTAACCAGTCGAAACGATTGCCTTTAACCGATCGTTCCGGTAAAAATTTTTACTTAAAATTTCATCGCATATTCGATCAAGAGGCATTATACTTTTTTATCATATATTTATATTCGAATAATCATATAAATTTCTTTTTTTTATTTCTTCTTCTTTTTTTTTTCTTGAAATAAGATATACCGCAAAGCATCGCAGGATATTGTATTGCTAATGCAACCCAATAGTTAAATATTTTGTAATATATTGAATATGTTTTTACTTATTTCTTGTCTTTTATTAACCAATGCTGATTATTACAACAAAAAATAAATAAGCAAAACTATCGATCATGTCTGGTTTAGAAATAAGGACTGGGCCAAAAGTTCCTAAGTAATTTTAAAAATCGATTAGGCAAAATATTTTTTCATATTATAAAACTACTAAGCCTAACTTGTATCATTCTGAAAGAAAAAAATAGTCGAAGAAGTCTCAAAAAAGTATATCCAATTGATTTTTATAATCAACAAATTGAACTTTTGATCAACCTAGAAAAACTTTAGCCTAATCATCAATTTGTAATTATTATTTATAAATATTAATATTTTCTCCTTGATAATAATAATAATAATATTTATTATAATTATAAAAAATAATAAATATTATTATTATTATTATTATTATTATTATTATTATTATTATTATTATTATTATTATTCGATAATTCTAACGTTCAATCTTATCGATTATTATTATAATCGAATGAAAAAACAGCTGATTTTTCCTCCTAACGTCATTTCACTTTAAATACCAAACGAAGAAACGCTCGTATGATGTTAAAGAAATAAAGAAAAAAGAAAATAAAGAAAAAAAAAGAAAGAAAGAAAAAAAGAAGGAAAAAACAAATAACGAATGCAATCGGTGCAGTTTTCTAACATAAGGAACAAAGTCATTCCCGAAGCATAGTTGTCCTCATCCTCATCGTCCACATTCTTGTCCTCGTCTTACCTTCGCTAAGGGTAAATCCCTCCGGGCCATTACATCCCTACAGAGTCTCGCTGTATCTCGTTGGTGCAGGCGAATGATCGTCTAATCTGGTCTACTCTTCCACCCTCTCTCTCTCTCTCTCTCTCTCATTTTCTTCCTTCCCGCATTTTCCACTCTATAGAGTTATTTTCCTCGACGAGGCGCGACGAAAACGCGGATTAACGCGTGGACGAAAGAACGAGTAACGCGACGATACATTCTCTTTTCCCCGTCGTGAAAAGAATAGAGATGGTAAGAATCTTCAAAAGGATCTCGAGCGCGACGAAGACGACAAGAGAAAACAAAAAAAAGAAAAGATAAAAATGGAGCAAAAAAAAAAGGAAAACGGTCTACTATTTCTTTTCTACTCGACCTGCTAATACTTCACGAACGAGTCTCTCTCTCTCCCTCTCTCTCTCTCTCTTTCTCTCCCACGCCGCTTTTTGACAGGGTGCGTTCACTCTACGTGAACTAGTGACTCGATAGAAGAGAGAGAGAGAGAGAGAGAGAGAGAGAAAGAGACAGAGAGAGGTAGAGAGAGAGAGCGAGAGAGAGAGAGAGAGAGAGAGGGAGACAGAGAAGAGAAAGAAAGAGAGAAAGAGAAGAGGGAATTGCATTCTTTTGTCTCGTACCTTCGCGAAAAAGAAAAAGAAATAAGGAAAAAGAAAAATGTAAGCTCTCCGCCGAGAAAGCTCCTTTTATTCCAAGAGATTACCTAATATACTTGGCCAATATGATAAGGACGTATTTTAAGGCTCGTATAGTATTACTTTTCTTTCATTCTTCTCCTTCTACTTTCTTTCTATCTCTCTATCTTTATCTCTCCCTCTCTCTCTCTTTCTTTCTCTCTCCTTCACCATCACGTAACA